>NW_019384452.1:422297-445038 GCF_000671375.1 Centruroides sculpturatus | reverse complement strand
ATATGTAAGATAATCTAATAATAAATTGTTTTTTTAAAAAAGACGATAGGTTTTAAAATAAGATTTAACGACGATTGGTTGCTGAAATTGATGTTACCGCCTACTTTCATTTCTTTAACCAATAGTGATTTAAATAATTACATTTCTTTCAAATGTCTTTAAAATATTTTTTGCATTCTATCTTGCGTTTATCACAAAGTCCAACCTCTGTTTATTAATTTTTCTTCTTAAAATTTTTCATTTTTAACGTATATAATAATTATATTTATGTATAATTTCATCCGTAATTACATAATGCAAAATTATAATACTATAATTTGCAAAAGATGTTCTTAATTTCTAAAATTTAGAATATTTTTTGATTCTAATTGAAATTCTAAAAGATTTTAACTAAATTTAAACATCTAAAAGTGCAAAAGTTATTTTAATTTGATAACGCTGACTTCCGTGATTAATTAATTATAATTTTAATTAACAAATTCTTTAAAACTGAATTCATCTGTAAGATTTTAGACATTTATAATTGACAAATTAATAGCTTAGAGTTAATATAAAATTACAAAAAAAAATTTACTTTTCTTCAATAAATTAATTAGTTTTTTTCTTTATAACGAGTATTTATGCATTATTGTTTGTTATATATTAGTATAAAAAGCTCAAAAATCAATTTTTAATGAAAATTTTTATATATTAATATAAATAAATGCGAAAAACTTTCAAAAAACTTCATATTTAAGTAAATTTCTGGCAGATAGCTTACGAGAACTGGCAGCTATCACGTCACATGGCAAAAATGTACGTCACAATTTTTGTATAAAACACAGTGTGACGCAAAATATGATATACAGACGATGTAATCTTAAAATAAACGTATTTTTAGATGACTTTTTAAAAATTTATTTTATAAAAATAATTATGAAATTATCTATTTAAATAATGATTGTTTTATTCTAATGAAATAACATTTTCTTTTTTTTAGATAAGCATTCCTTTCTTAAAACATATCTTATTCGTATCTTCAATGGTGTCTGAGTTAAAGATATCGTGTTTATTCATACGTGACGGTAGTCTAACGATCAATACTCTGAATGCTATTAACAATAATAATAATAAATAACTTTTATTATCTCGGAGGGGTTATAGTTTCACGATATTTTTAAATATTTCAATATTCCACTAGTACTAAAATAGAATTTACAACTGTATATATCACACACACGATTTATAAATATCACAATAAATCGATCACGTAACAGTAAGAGATAAACACTTAACATTTAAACACGAAGCCATATTGTTATTTGAATATTATAGAAATTAAATGAAATTATTAAAAAGTGAAAAGATATCCACACCATTCTAATTTTTAATAATTTGAAACGTGGATATTTGTGATAAACAGTATCAGACAACTGATGAATAGCAATGGCATTATCACCATTAGCAATATAAAATTGTCTAATCAATGAATGGATTAATGATTATTATATTAAACTAATTGCAAATACACTCCAACAGATTTAATTGTTATTCATGATTATATTAAATTTCTTGCTAAAAAAGGTCAAAGAACACAAAAATTAACTGAAAACTATAAAAACAAAGTAATATCTTAAGAATATATGGATGAAGACTACTCAATTACCATCACAACAATCGTCATTGTGTATGAAGAGTAAATTAAAAAGTTATATACAATTATATTATGTTCCAATATATCATCTCAGTTAATATATCCTAATAGTTAATTTATTTTGTAAATTCTATAACAAAATAACTAAAGCTAAAACTTCTTTTCACAACAAAATAATGTTTTAATCATACCCATCAATTGGGATGTTTGTAATTGATCATGCTTAAAGCACTATTTATTTGTGAAGCTAATTATCAGTTGTATATCATGAATATCCCTAATAATAATTAGCATAATAAAAGGAATTTGATTCTGAAATTATATAAAACCCAGATAACAAAATACATGAAAATGACTCATATTTTCGATGAGTTAATTTCATCTAAACAGTATAAATATATCCATCCTGATACTCTTTACCTGACAATTTCTTCTATATTCTATACAGTTGTAGTAAAGATATATTTACTTCAAACGAAAATATATAATGTATGGTACATATAAATATTATTTTGGTTTAAATAACTTTGCCTTACAATTAATATTCCTTTCTATATTGTTTTTTCCTGATACATTGATGAGGTGTTATTTTTAAAGATTGAATACCTTGAATATTTTGTTAGAATATTACATGTAATTCCTTGTTTTATGTTATATTGTATTCTTTCTTTACTACCTATTAAAAAAGGTTGGTAAAACATTGCTTTTCAATCAATTGTTATGTAAAATTTCTTTGATATACTCCATAATAATCAGTACAAATTTCATTCAAACATATTTAAATTTATGTTTCGATTTTGAAATTTCATGGAAGCAATATCTCCTTATATTGTGATTATGAAATTTATCTATAAAATTCTTCAAAGTAATAATATCACTATTATATCTGTAATCTTACCCATTTACATTATTATTTCATATAATATTAAAATAAACATAAAAAATGATATAATTAAAATTTCTATAACAAGAAAATAGTTGTAAATTAGAATTATTTTTCCTTTCAAAGCATCGATACTGACAGATGCAATTACAGTTACATAAAAGACGATTCACGTAGATAATATATATACTGTATTTACATATAAGATATTTATATGAAGAATTTTGTGAAATTTTTTCTTATAAGTTAACTGTTTGATAATCAAATTACAACCCATATTCCCAAATAAATCAAACTGACAAGCCATATTTTACATTATTAATCGAATACGTCATGAGAACTTAATTATTGATGAATATATTGCAATCACCCACATATAATTTGAATAAACAGTTCGTTTACAACATTTTGACAATACAAACATGAAGACTTTTGCACAAATTCTCAACTACCATCACTGTGGAGAAGTTTAGATATGTCGACATTCACTTTTTCCACATTAATATTGGAGAGGAATTGAAATCGTCTGGCACTTTGAGGAACAACTTGTTTCAAAGGAAGCAAAAATGGTGCTTTTCTCATGGCATTAATTAACATTTATAATGTGTACCCTATCACAATAATTAATTAATTAACTATGGAAAAAGGAAGTAAAGAATTCCTTTTTTTTAACAGAGAAAAGTGGCACTAACTTAGGTACACTAAAATTCCAAATGCAGGAACATCAGTCTATGGCACTGCTATAATATTCAATCAATTATAACTTAAGTAGAGATCACAAATGTAAACAGTAGTAAATGTAACTTTGAAACTATTACCTCTAATCAGAATCCATTGGATGATATCTTCAGAGACAAATGTAGGAAACAGTTAATTTACACTGTGGGGAAGAAATTTTTGATACAAAGCACTAGCACGATTACTTCGTGGTACTTCTCCATCTGATCTACAGTTTGATATTCAACAATTCACAGTTTTCACACTAAGTTGATTGATGTGCAAGATATACAGTCTTAGAAGCTGAGAGTGGAGTCATCCCATTCCAGTTCTCGCCCTTTGGTTTTTTCAGGCTCTTCTTCTGAGCTCTCTCCATCGTCATGGTAACTGCTTCCGTCATCAGAACTGTCACTATTGTCCTCTTCACGAGATTTTTGAGTTTCTTGTTTCTGCTCAATTTGCTGTTTACAGAAAACAATACTATAGTTATAATATAAATTTATAATGTATATATTTCATAATAAGTTTAATTTGAAAAAAATACAATGAAGATTAATTTATGAATTAATGAAAATTAGTACTAATAAATGCTTTATAAATATAATCTTTTTGATCATTATTAACTTCAGCATTTTCTATAAGAATGTTGTATCTAAAAATTTTACATTTCATAAAATATTAAAAGTAAAATTTTCTAAATATGGAGGATTTGTTAATTTGAAAAATAATTATAATCCTGGAACAAATAGTTCTTCATAAAATTAATTTTTAATAAATGATACCTATGCCTAGTGTGGCAATTTATATGAAAATATTAAATTTCTTCTCCACAGTTTATTGATGAAAGGAAAAGAATTAAGAGAGTGCAGTTTTTGTTACATTATATAATAATTGAGAAATATCAATATTTTACTTCACTTTTTGATTTTTTAATGCTAACCAATTTCAATACTTTTTCTTCTCTGTTCATATCCAATCAATATTTAAATTCCTAGAAGTGTTGCCACTTATTAGAGATATAATATTCCTTCAACAACATGTATGATATCGTCCTTCATATTATGTAAAGAAATTATCTACAAATGGTGCTTCTGATCATTTGTATATTTTCAGAGAAAAAAAATCCATTGGTATCAAAGCTGAGTTTTTTGGAAGCTGGACTTCAGGCATATTCTTCAATCCACTTTCCAGGAAATGTTATGTCCAGAAATTCATGCATATGTAAACCTCAATTTTCAATCAAAGCAAATGTTCAATCTTGTTAGAATATAACCTGTGTATTCATTTCCTGACTCAAAGAACTGTGCATAATTCAATAAATCAAAACAAGTATCTTTAGTTATACTGTCTTTCACAAAGAAGGAATAATTATGATATGATAATAGCATATTAGATATTCACTTTACACTCTTCTGTGACAATATTTTAATTTTTACAACTTTACAATTAACAGTTATATCTGATTATATACAAATTAACTTGAAAAATTGTTTCATAAGCTAAATTATGTTGAGTAATCATTGCCATCATCCACTTCCTGAAGTATGTGGTATTTTCCAATTTTTCATCTTTTGTGTAAGTAGTATTTTGTTTTTATATAAAAGTTCAGACTTTTGGATAATACATCATGTACTGTAAACTGAGGAAGATTACATTCTCAGTTTGTTCTTTACATGGATTTTTCTAATATTCCAAACAAAAAACTTGTTATAATCTCAACACTAGACTCTTGTTTCTTCATGTTACATGTTATCTCAAACTGTTGCACTAATCTTTAAATCCTGTTTTGAAAAGTATCACTAAATGTTCTGAAATTGTTTTATGCTGTAGTAACAAATTTTGTGTTTGTTATCAAATATGTACAGAGTGTCACCTTGTAAATTAGGGCCATTTTTGAAACAAATACCAAATAAACTCTGAAATGAAAAGTTTGTTAAGTTTAATGTTTATACACTTCAAAAAATATGCAGTAAACTTATTCATGTGGAAAAATTTCACTTCTTTAACTCTGTTCATTTTCTCAATTTGATTTATGATTTCTATTGTAACATTTGAAAATGACTAAAATGCATTCATTAACACTGAAGATTGATGGCTGAATGGTCGCGCTGTTAAGGCATCATCCTACTGCTCTG
This sequence comes from Centruroides sculpturatus, assembly GCF_000671375.1. Classification (NCBI taxonomy): domain Eukaryota; kingdom Metazoa; phylum Arthropoda; class Arachnida; order Scorpiones; family Buthidae; genus Centruroides; species Centruroides sculpturatus. The sequence continues at coordinate 439,670 of NW_019384452.1, read as the reverse complement.
AGGAACCCGAGATTGAATCCAGAACAACAACCCCAGGAAATTTTTGTGGGTAGTCTGTTTTGAATATACAGCAGAGCGTCGTTTATCGAATCAATTGGGGACTGGGGTTGTTCAGAAAATTGATATTTCGGATAACCGATTATGTACGAAAAAATATATTAACCTATCCCATGTTGAAATTTTTCTCCGTTGCATGTCGCTTTGCATTGAATTTTCGTCAACGTTAAGCCTAACGAAGACTATTGTATTGTTAAAAATTATTTTTTTATTTTGTACAAACAAAATAAATATATTGAAAAATATAAAAACAATAAAAAATTATACTTCAGAAGTTAATTNATACTATAATTTGCAAAAGATGTTCTTAATTTCTAAAATTTAGAATATTTTTTGATTCTAATTGAAATTCTAAAAGATTTTAACTAAATTTAAACATCTAAAAGTGCAAAAGTTATTTTAATTTGATAACGCTGACTTCCGTGATTAATTAATTATAATTTTAATTAACAAATTCTTTAAAACTGAATTCATCTGTAAGATTTTAGACATTTATAATTGACAAATTAATAGCTTAGAGTTAATATAAAATTACAAAAAAAAATTTACTTTTCTTCAATAAATTAATTAGTTTTTTTCTTTATAACGAGTATTTATGCATTATTGTTTGTTATATATTAGTATAAAAAGCTCAAAAATCAATTTTTAATGAAAATTTTTATATATTAATATAAATAAATGCGAAAAACTTTCAAAAAACTTCATATTTAAGTAAATTTCTGGCAGATAGCTTACGAGAACTGGCAGCTATCACGTCACATGGCAAAAATGTACGTCACAATTTTTGTATAAAACACAGTGTGACGCAAAATATGATATACAGACGATGTAATCTTAAAATAAACGTATTTTTAGATGACTTTTTAAAAATTTATTTTATAAAAATAATTATGAAATTATCTATTTAAATAATGATTGTTTTATTCTAATGAAATAACATTTTCTTTTTTTTAGATAAGCATTCCTTTCTTAAAACATATCTTATTCGTATCTTCAATGGTGTCTGAGTTAAAGATATCGTGTTTATTCATACGTGACGGTAGTCTAACGATCAATACTCTGAATGCTATTAACAATAATAATAATAAATAACTTTTATTATCTCGGAGGGGTTATAGTTTCACGATATTTTTAAATATTTCAATATTCCACTAGTACTAAAATAGAATTTACAACTGTATATATCACACACACGATTTATAAATATCACAATAAATCGATCACGTAACAGTAAGAGATAAACACTTAACATTTAAACACGAAGCCATATTGTTATTTGAATATTATAGAAATTAAATGAAATTATTATTATTATTATTTTGTTTTTTTTTGAATTAAATAAAATTACAAATACATTTTTATAAAAATTTCTTGAAATATATAAATTTTTAGTACTTAAAAATGTGCTTCTTTTTTATTATTATTTTAAAATCACCGAGATTCGCTGATTTTAACAAAATTCTAAGCTTCTGACCAATCAGCGAGCGAATAAATTTAAATTTCACAGATCCATATGCCATAATATAAATTATAAAATCAAAAATATACCGTTCGCTTTAAATTCAATTACATGTAATATTACCCATTAAAAACTCTCTAAATATTAATTATATTATACAGTTACGTTTAAATTCGTTTCAAAATAATTAAAAAATTAATGATTAAACGGACATTATAATACGATTTTTTTTTCTTTGCTTTTAAACTTGACAATTTTATCAAAAACATTATATTTTTACAAGAAAAATGTATATATTCGTTCATGTCACGTTAGTTGCTTGAGGATTTTATACATTATATACACAAGACGAAGTCAATAATGCGTTACTTATCTCATCTCTTTATAATGTTTGTTTTGGTTTTTCTTACTGAGTAACCAAACGAATCATATTACTATATATCTTATGATAAAATTTTTTACATGTTTATGTGCTTATTTTATATAACAGTGTGTACTATTTTAGTATTTCAGATATTACATACTTAACATTCAGTATCAGAACTTACATTCATGTGCATATAAAGACTTCTATTTTTAAGTCTTATTTTCAAAAATACTCGTATTTTTAACATAAATAAATGAAATTTAGATATTTTGAAAGAAATTCGTGACTTGTTTTTGAACTTTAAGGTCATATATAAGATTATAAATCACTTTCTATAAGGTAATAAAATACAGTAAGCGATATCGCAATGGGTCGCGTCGCGTTGCGTCACTTCTAATATTTATTTTAAAAAAAAGAATCGCATCATATTGACTTATATTTATTAAAATATTGGATTGTAATAACAACATTTAAAATTTTTAATTGATATTCTATAATAAATAATAAGTAAACTATTTAAAATCTTATTTTAAATTATCGTCGTTCTGGCGCGCGCGACGATGCTGCAGGAACAGTTCTTATGGATAATATTTAGTGTAGAATAAAATTATTAAAAGAATTACCTTTATACATATTCTTAAAAATTAATTAACAGTGCTTAATGTTCTCAACAATAAAAATAAGCAAATATATAAAGATAAAGAAGAAAAGTGATCGATTCATATATAACGACGCGATACCATGCGACGCGACGACGCGACAACTGAAGAAAAACAAAAAATAATAATGTGTTTCGATACAGTTTTGTGTATAAAAGATTATTATATATTAAATTTAAAAATTAATCAATAAGCACTGAAAATTTCGTTTGATTTTCAAAACTTAGAGTTAATTTATTATTTATTTTTCCCTTAAAAAGCAATAGTAAATATTTAGATTAAAAAAACAATTATTATTAAAATAATAAATTTTAACTATATTTAAGCTTTAAATTAGTATATTTTTATATCTTAAATTTAGTGTTTAAAAAAATAGCTAATTTATCTAACTTTTAAATTGTAAATTATTATAGAATTTAATACTTTTAAGCTGTAAATTTCAATTTATCTAATTTCTAAACTAGTTAAATTCTAAATTAACTAAAATCTGAAGTAAATTTATCTTAAATTTAACTAAATTTTAAGTGATTTTAATTAAATCCTAAATTACAATAGGACTTAATTTCTAAAACTCCGAATTTTAAAAATATTAAAATTTAATTTAATTAAATCACCAAATCCTGAATTTAGGATTTAAAAAATTAATTCAACTAATTTTTTAGTCTTAACTTCGTTATCTAATGAGATTAATTAATTAATTTTTCAAATTCTAAAATTAGGATTTAAAAAATTAACTAGTTTAACTAATTCTAAATTAAAATAAAATTTAATTTTTTTAGAATGAATTAAATCCTATTTTTTAAAAAGAAAATATCGATATATTATCATATCCTTTGAGTTGACTTAACATTCCAGGATCGACTCCTTTCTATCTTTTGTCCTTAATTGTGTGCTATTTGCAGAATGAATCGAAAGTAAATTCTAGAAATCATTAAATTGAAGAAAGTAAGAATAAAACTTTATTTTTAATATAATCCAATAATTTTAATTCGTATTAAAAACATTTATAAATTACTTTACTTTAAAAAAAATATATGACTTTTTCTATTTTTCTTGTATATTTTACATAAATTTAATGAGAATTTAATATAAAAAACTTTATATAGAACAATGTTTTCAACTGATATGTCACGAATTTCTCAAAGGTGTGCTTAAAATTTCAAAAATTCACTGTAAAATAGTAATTTTTCTCTATTTTTAAAATATTATTTCTGTATTTTTATATAGAAAGATGCAGTTCTTCAAAGACACTTTTCGTTTATACATACAAAAGCATATTTGACGCCACACTGGCTCCTTAATGTGCCATTAGAAAGTGTGCTAAGTGCACAAAAATTTGAGAACCACATCTCTAGAATATGAAACTAGAATGTTCTAGAGAAAATAATTGTCAATCTTCTTCCATAATTGGCATACCAATGAGCCTGTGTGGCATCAAAGAGATGCTCTTGTATGTATAAACTATAAGAGAATTTATTAAGCTGCAATTTTATATTAAAAAATATACGAATTGAACAAAAATTAAACTTAAAAATTTACCGTTTTTCAATTATATTTTGAAATTTTGTTGCAGTACAGAACGTGGCACACCTGTTGAGAACCACTATTGTAGACAATGTATATACTTAAATTTACACTAAATTACTAATTATTTTAGCTATTAAGGTTAAACCTTAATTAATTTAATCCTAACTAAATTTAAAATTTGTTTAATTTACTTTAAATTATTAACTATTTAAGTAAATTCTTTGTCTAGAAGATTTTAGATTTTTCTCTTCTCTTCTTCTTGAAAGAGAATTGAATTAATTTTATTATAAAAATACGCAGAAATTATGAATTTTTTTTATGTTTTAAACAAAAGAACATAAATTTAATTTTATAATTATATATTTTTAAATTTTTTGCAGAAAATACAAAAAAATTCTAAACTAAAAAATGCAGAAAATACAAAAAATTCAAAATTTTTTGGCTTAAGATAAATATAAGAAAAATTACATATTATTTACGAGAAAATAACGATAATATAATTTAGTCAACCGCTGAAAAATCTCGTAAATAATAAATTCTATTTATATCGATTACCACAAAGAAGTAACATCAAAAAATTATTTATTATCTAAGCTGTGATAATTAGTTCAACAAATTTTTAGTGATAATTATTTTTAGAAATTATTATTAAAAACAATTATAACAAGTGAATAATTAAAATTTATTTAATTGAAATTGTTCAAAGGTAAATAAATTATTTATCAAGCGTGTTACAAACGTTATAATCATTTGCATAAAAGTAAGAGACGTTCAATAGTAAATGTGCTGTATAAAATCCCAATTTTAATATATTTTTACCCTAAATATCCTTATAAACGTTAATGTTTTAAGAAAGTAACAACTTAGGTACATCCGTATTTAATTTTAAAGGTTGTAACTTTAAATACATGCATTAAAATAGCAAAATTCTAGATCCAACGACACATTCAAAGCCTGTCTGATCTTACGAAAATAGCATCTTTTGCAATGTTTAACCCTTCGAAATTGCTTAAAAACACTTTTTTTATACCCTAAAACCCTTCCATGGCTAAAAGTTACACCATTTATCAGAATAATTAATCAAAAATTAAAATTTTTTTTAGTCTCCTTCATACAATGTCACCGTTTGAAAGCACTGATAGATCGCGATCTACCAGTTGAATTTATTTAACTTTTAAAAAATGGCCAAATCTCATAGATTTACAATTACTTATATATATTTTTTTATTACATTGCAACATGTATCAACGAATTGGATTAATACTGCAGATTTATAACGATTCAATAAAGAGATTTGGATAATATCGACTTTTTCTTATTGAGTTCTGAATCAACATTCGCAATCTAATCTATCTAGCAAAAGTAAATAGAATTTCTGGATGATGATAATCATATCCATTACTTGTACAGAATCAATCATATATTTATAAATTATTTAATTACTTTTTATCTACTATCTCGCTTTTTTATATTAATATTTATGAATTTTATANAATGAAACGTCCAATATATATATATATATATATATATAAAGCCGCGCTTTTTCCATATGTATGAATGTTAGTATGTGGGGGTAAGGCTGGATTTTCTTCACCTGATTTCAAGCGAAATAACTCCTGTATCTTTTGTCGAAAATTTCTGAAATTTTGCATGACTTATATTCTTAATTAATAACATATTTTAATAGCATCGAATTGATGCTATTAAATTTTGGTGGTTAAAGGTCGAGAGGGTGGGACATAGAGGGGATTCATGTGTCATATCCCTAATAGGGTTAAAACTTATTAAAGATTTTACTCATTATTAGTATTTACAAAATTCGTCTCTACCCTCAAAAATAAGCTTTTTGCCATTTTATAATAATTAATAATGTAAAGAGTTTTTTTTTTAATACAATCTCATAACAGATGGCGCCACACAGAAATTTGAAGTTTTGGCCGTGAACGTTATGCAACTCGTTTCTGCAATGTTATCCCTTTCATTGCTTTGTTATAAACAAATAAGCTAGTCGAGCTACAGCTTAGGCCTCATGCTTTTAAATTTATTATTATTATTATTATTATTCGATAGAAAGAAGGGCCTCTTATGTACAGTACAGTACTATTAGGGCCACGAGTCTAAATCTGGCTCCAGTTTTATATAAAATTTTATAATATTTACGTAGTTTTTCGTGTTTTTACTTTATCAAAATAATAAATACTAAATTAAATTCAAGTATCTTTAAATTAAAAATTTTATTTATTTTTTTTTTAATTTGAATAATATTTATATTAATTAAGAAAATTTTATGTATAACTTAATTTATTCTTGTTTACTTTTAGAAACTTTTTTCATATTAATCTCTATTTTACACTTTTAGAATTCTTCCTGAAGTTAGTCCGTATGTCTAAGCTATGCCTGATATACTATATACATGATTTTTATATCATATAATTGATATATTTACTTGATTTTCTGCCAAATTTTTGAAAGATGCTTTGTAAAATGCAACGAATTTCACCAGTTTTACACCAAAAAAAAATTAAATTTTTGACAAAATCTCGAATCTTTTCTCACAAAAAAAAATTTATTTTTCTTCGTATTTAAACTCCAAATCATATATAAATGCGAATTTCTTAGATTTGTATACAAATTTCCAAAAAATTCAATAATGTTGGAATGTTCTAAACACGTTATATTTAAGTTGTATTTTTTAAGAAAAAAAAATAAATTAAATATGAAAATGTATGCAATATATTTTGACAGAATGTAAGAATATATATTCTGGAATCGTATACTTTCATCATTTAAATCGATATACGAATATATCTCACAAAATATAATTTAGAAAAAACCACTTTCAGGTACAATTTAATAGTCTCATCCTAGAAAAAGAAATATCAATTTGATAAAAATGATATTTATTTATATATTGTTTTTTTAAAAAAAGAATTTCTTTGAAAAATGTTATTATGAATATAGGAAACTTATAAATTAAATAAACTTGGTAAACTCAGTAAAATAAAATAGATTTAAAGCAACGTTTTCTGATAAGATATTCAAAAATGTTGTCTTTCTCTTGCTTTGTGTTCAAGATAAATGTTCAACTTAATTGCCTCAGCAAATAATTTCAATATATTACCGCTTTAACGATGTTCAGTCAGGAATTTTTGCCGTTAAAGTGTAATATTTACCACATGTTCAATAAAAATTCATATGTTCAACACTTTGTTAAGATGTAAAATGTTGAAGATTTTAACGAAAAATTAAGTGTTATCATTCTAGTGACAATATTTTAAAGCATCTTTTGAAGGCTGTTTATCAGTGTAATACAGTATTTTCAAATGTTCAATGAAATATCTACAAGTTTTGTCGTTATAAACAGCTTCACACAGTGTTCGATGGGCGAATTTACTATGATATCAATGTAATATTATTAAATTTATGATGTTATATGTATAAATTTTGTGAGCAGGCCTATATTCGCTTTAATAGTGTTCAATGAGCAAATGTATGTTGTTACCAGTGTAATATTTTAGAATCTTTAATAAAGAAATTTGCAATTAAAAGTTGGCAAAATTTACGTTCAACGAGAAAATTTATAATGTTAGAGAAGTAGTACAGTCAAACCTCTGAACAACGGAAACTGAAAGAACATAAAAATGACCTTTGTTTGAAAGTTATTTTTATATACATGTTTGTTTATCCCGAAAGAATGACCGCCGTTTAGAGGTGGCCGTTGTTGAGAAATGACCGGTATTAGAATTTCGCTTGTCCTTTCATATGTTTAATGAGAAATTTAAATTCTAGCAATGTGTTTGTTAGCTTCAAAAATGTTCAATGTTCAATTATATCAGTGCTGTATTTAAAAAGCTAATGGTTCAATAGCTTCGGGATGTTTTTTACAGTTTAATTAGCAAATTGTTCTTTTTAGTGTTGTTTAAAGTATTCAATTGAATACCTTAAAGTTATTGAACATCATTAAACTATTAAATTATTGTTTAACAAACTAATTGCTTAATAATTTAGCATTGAACAGTGCTATGTGTGTTGATTTAACAAAAAAGTGTAATAATTTAGCAATTTTAACAACGCTAAAAGGTAAAATACACTCGCCAATATAACAGTAACTATACTGTTATATTGACGATAATAGTAAATGCGTCAGTGTTCAAGATAACTGATTTAACACTGTCAACAATATTTACGATTACTACTTCAACAATATTGAGTATAGAAATTTTAACGAAATTCATTATAATACTACTACTAGAAATATTCTTTAACCTTTAACAATTACTTAAATAATAGGCTACTCAGGATAATATTTCATCAATAAAACAGTTTCAATGTTTAAATTTCTATACTGAACAGTGCTCGGGATAATAATTTCATCTATATTTTGTAATTTTGGACAATTTCGACGATGTTAAAAACGCTTGAACAGTAGTAACATTTTCCTTAATGTAACAACTTTAACAGTGTCGTGTATAGAAATTTAGAGGTTTTAGAAGATTTTAGCTTAATTTATCCAAATTTACACAGGGTTTAAAAGTTATAAGTGTCTTTTAAATATAATTTGTTACGAATCTTCTTAAGTTTCATAAAATTAACATGTTAACAGATTAAACTGTAGAGAAAACAAATTGACATGAGACGATCACATGTTAATTCCCTGAAGGAAATACGACTAAAATGCAAGTTATAATAATTAAACATTTATAATGTGTTGTATATTAAATGATATACTTTATTAAATTTCGAAACCGACTCTTCACTTTAAATAAGAATATATTATTTACTTTTAAATTATTTTAAGTTTTAGGTTTATTTTATAAGATCTTTCTTTAAAAATATATTAAGACGATTTTTTAAAGTAATTTCTATGAAAGGATTGTCCTATAAAAAAGTAGAATATTTTATTACATGAAGAACTTCCTAAAAAAAGGAATCCTACAAGAACTTCTTACAGAAAAAGATTTTCCTCCATAAAGAATATTTTTCTATAAGAGAAATACCTTCTAAGAAGTCGAACTTCCTCCAAAAAGAACACCTCACAAAAAATTCTTCCTACAAGAAGATATTCCTGAAAGAAGAGTTTCCTACAAGAGGTTTTTCTGTAGAAAGAATCTAAACTCATAAGTCAGTGTATATGCAAATATCATCGCCTGTAGACAACTAAAATGTCTATATAAATTTGGAACTTGTAACTGGCATTCATAAACGCTTCTGGCGTGAATTAAATGGATCATTTCATACATTTCATCTTTATGTAAAATCGAATTGTATATGGCATCTGTTACAGACATTATCGATCTTTAAATTTCGATCAATCGCGTTATATTTAAAACATATTTTCAATTTAATTGTTTAAAACAGAAATATTAATAACAAATATTTCAAAATTATTAAAAGTTAATGAGAAATAAACAAATAAGCGGTTTAAATTCAAAATCTCCGCCTACTTTTATTTATTTAGCCAATGATCGTTTAGATATACATTTCTATAACCAATCGCTGTTTTAAAAGGTTTATAAACTTTATTTTATCAAAAATTTTACAGAAGATCACTTAAATTCCTCTTTTTATTTCTAAATTCATTTTTTTAATAATTAAGGAATGCTTTATCTTAAATATACGAGTATATATAAAGAAAATTATATTAATATCAGCCAAAAACTCCTATAATTTTTTTATATTACTATTGTTTGTAAATCTAAGGATAGACAGTCAGACAAGCAAGCAAACTAGAGAAATATATTTATTGATTTAGGTTCTGCGAACTACTTCGCGAATACTAAGCAGATTGAATCTTGCTACAATTATATATAGGACCATCTAGATGGGACAGCAAATCAAATTATATCTGCATCAGAAGGACTACAAAAAATATATATAATTACAAATTTTGAAAGATTGTACTACAATAAAACTTTCCTTCAAGAAGGACTTACAAGAAGAGGATTTTTCTGTAAGAAGACCTTACAACAATAGGAATTTTCTTCTAAAAAACCTTCCTTAAGATCTTGTTATAAGATTTTTCAACATCTTTCTACAAGAAGAGGATTTCTGTATGAAAAAAACGACCTCCTCAAATTCATCATCCTACAGAAAAATTTCCTATTACAACACCTTCTTATGAGAAAGATCTTCCTAATTCTTCTATAAGATTTCTCTTATAGAAGAATTTTAACTAATTTATTTTGATAAAGTTGTAAATAAATTAAACTTGAATTTGCCATTTAAATTTAATAAAATCATTATTATTTTATGTAGTAGAGAAAAGGAATTTGTAGAATGCAGGAGCGGGGCCCGCCTGCCAGTCGGCAGCTTTCATTATGCAAAAACTGTATGCAGCTTTATGTAAAAAATTTATTAATACATAAAATACAGAATCATCAAATTAAAAATTTATATAAAAATTATGATTTTATCATTAAAAATTTTATTATAAACAATTTTTTTATTAATAAAATCTAATAAAATAAGAATTTCATGATGAAGAAAGATGAAAAATTTCTGTTTCTTCAATAACTTTTTGTAAAAAAATAATTTAACAACTTAATTAAATAATTATTGAATTAATTAATCATCATAACAAATAATTTATTGTATAAAAATAATTAAAATCATGCGAAGAAAAAAATCTTTTACCATTACGAAATGTTGTCGTCATCAATCTCAGCCGTTTAATAGATTTTAACGGCCGAGAAATTTCAAAATCTTAAACCGTTATTTGTCAATTATTCAATTTAAAAATATAACCAAATGTTTTTAAATTAAAAATTAATTAAATACACAATTAATCGATCACAAATATTCATTTTAATAATAATAATTTCAATATATTTTAGGCATAGAATTATTATAATGAATAATATTTATTGATATTTTTAGAATTTTCGACCTGATTATAATTAATTATTTTTCGAGTTTCGATAAAAATTCATTTTCTAAATAGATTTATGGCTTAAGGAATTCAGAAAATTCGCCATTTTATGTTCCTCTATCATGCATCAGCATTAAAGATATTTAATTGAATTTTTTAAAAATTAATTATTTTCATAAATAATATATGTGCATACTTAATTACGTTTATAACATTATCTTCTTCAATTAATAATAAAATTTTTATTATTTTTATTTATTTTAATTGACGAAGAAATGTTTAATTAATTTTTTTATGTGCCGTTAAAACATGTCAAACGTCGTTTTATTAATTATAAAAGTGTATATTCTTGATCGAATATTTAAATATTTAATTTAAAAAAAATAATTTTTTATAATTGACACTTAACGGTTTAAGATTTAAAATTATTCGGCCGTTAACATTTATTAAACGGCCGTTAGTGTTGCAAAGTTTGATGATGACGACATAAATCGGTGGTTCGTAACAATGGAAGTTTTCAGATCACGTGGTCTTAATAGGACTATTGTTAAGTCCACGTGATCGGCCATGTTAGCTAGAAATTAGATCAGTCAATAGCCTCGTAACATATCGGTCGTTAACACATTTTATAAATCCTGATAAATCGTTATGTAGATACAAAATAAGAAATCCGAATGTGTTACGTTCTTATCTTTATTGTTTGTCTGCCTATCGTTATATTCTCTTACTTGACATAACATAAATCGTTATTTGTCTATAAGACCTTTATGTATCCATTAAATCGTTACGTTTGTTATGCTATTATAACATATCGAAAATATATCGTTACGCTCCGTACATATCATATGATACTTAATTATCGCATTTGTGGAGCTTTAGCAGCTATTTGATTTACTAGATAGAGCGTAACAGACGTACAGAGATAAAATTGTTACGTGAGTGTTTCTCCTCATAGAAATCATGTAATACTTGATTCTCGTTCTATAAGGAATTATGCAGTTATGATTAATCACATAAAATATATTTTGTGCCATTATTTGTTAATTAAATTTTCATATAAAGACAAGTGTACGGTGTAAAATGTGTAAAATAGGTATATTATCTTAATATACATATATCGGTTACTTTAAGAAACATATACAGTATGTGCTTATGCATCGAAGTGGTGGATCATAATAGACATATGATGTTTATTATGCTCTATTTTATTGCGATTATAACGTAAGTTTAAAACTGTTATGATCTTTATGCAGTTACATATCAATATATGTTGTCCTCATCATGTACTGTTACGCTTATAGAGTGCTACATTAGCTTGCACTCATCATGTATTGTTATGCGTGGGGATTAAATATGTAAAGTATAGTCAAATCTCTAAACAATGGCCACTAAAAACACAAGGGAGACCGTTGCTTGGAGATTATTTTGTAAGCGTTTTTATTTTAAAAAGTTCCTGAAAAATTGGCCACTGTTTAAAGGTGGTCGTTAATGAAAGTTCTACTGTACTTATATATTTGAACTATAACGATTTCTTTTATCGATTTAACAAGTTTTATAAGCAGAAATATACGTATATTAAACTTGTTATATCACTTTTTATGATATAAACATAAAGTTTTTCAATTATTTAACATTTCATAACTATTTTAAAGCAAATCCAAGGCTATTTTAACATTAAAATACATCGAATTTCGGATAATATTGAAATACAAATTCAGTTTTAATATAAAACATATAAAGTGTTGCATTATCATAGATATGATATAAAATTGAGACATTTTTCCACGCGTTTAAAGTTATTTCATCTTAAAAATTAAATTAATTTTAATAAAATTCTTTTACATATATATAGTTTGAAAGAAAATAACTGTAAGCAATTGAAAAGAAGATAAAAGAAACAATAAAAAAATTCCCTATGAAACATCGAATAAGAGTTAAGGTAAGCGTGAGATTGATGTTGTAACCTGTAAATGAATTCAATTCCCTTAAGGGAATTCATACAGTTCTTGACCTTTCGTGACCTTTATGAACATAAATGAAAAAGAGAGGAAAGAAAAAATATTTTCGGCAGCTTCTCCAAAACAAAAATGTCAACACAATAGAGATATATTACAAAGCATCATCCACCACTGAATTTTCTTAAAGGCATCTCTTGAATACACTGTTACTATAGTAACAATCTCCGTATAGATTACACGTACTAGAGCGAATTAAAAATTTTTAAAAAATTATATAAATATATTTAAATACAAAATTTAATTATAGAACAATTTTTTTTAATTTTATATTTTTGAGAGATTTTTTTTCATATATTAAAACTAGAACTTATCATTTATCCTATCAGATTCCATTCTCCAAGATCCGCATCTTGCATTTTCTACTTTACAAGCGTGAAAAATAATGTTTTTAATATATTCTGAAACTAATTTTTGTCTAGGAGAAGTGTCAAGCTTAAGTAGAATTTATCAGAATTAAAGTTAGAATGCATGGTTGCTAGAAAATAAACTATCTCCTTAACTATATAACGAATAGCGTAATGATGCTCTAGATCACTGTAAAAATTCTATACAAAGTATAGAAAAATATATAAAAAAATATGTGATAAAGGATTGTGGAGTGTTACACATCTGATTTAATGGAAACATTTGTTAGAAGTGATGTTTATTTGTTTTCATACACGAATTTTTCTTGATCAATAAATAACATTTAGGAGAAAGTGCTGCTTCACTGCATGACATTTTTTAAAAAGCTTTTGTTAGATTAAATTCCAATTTTTTGAGCTTATATTTTGTGATTATTAATAAATAAACGTAAATAGAATAACTTAGTTTATATAAAATTAATATTATTTTATTTAAATATGTTTTTTTCCTTTCTTTAAATAAGCTTAATCCCCGTTGAAGAATGTCAATTTAATAGCTTATAAAAACGCATGTGATTAATTTTAATGATATATAAATAATTTTTAAATAGAAATTGCGTAATCTGCTTTTTAAAATTGTGGATTAATAAGTGGAAGCGAACGTAATCGTCTTTTCTCAGCCGTATTAAAAGTGACGCGACGAGCTACCTGATAAACAATGTGATATTTTTAGTTCTCTGATCAAATAAATAAAGAGATTCTTTATAGATTACATAACAGCTTCAGAGTAGATGTATGAAAGATGTCAATGAAACCAAATCTTTTACTGTTGATAAAGGAATTCGTTAAAGAGATAGTATATTAACTCAGCGTGTAAGCCATTGACAAAAGAAAGAAATCGGTTACAGACAACAATCAAGAAAATCTTGTGTTTGACAAGATTCTTCTATCTTTAAGAAGTAGATATCAAATGCTCACATTTCTGTGGTTAACATGTCATAGACGGCTGTTTGAAGAACCATTTATTCGTTAGTTTTTCCTATAAGTTTCCAGCTATTCGTAACAAACGAATGATATATGACTAGAAAATATGCATTTTTAGAAAGAAAAATTGTGTGAAAGTTAAAGAATTTTTAGAAAAGTTGTACTTCTAAATATGTTTAAGCTGTTTCAGGTAATATAGAATCAATTTCTTTTAGTGCATTTTTAATTTTATTACCTGATACTTCACCTGTTGCAGTGTAGTAAGGAATGGTTTCACGTGATTACTTCTTGTAATTAATTTTTTTTCTAATGAAATTTAAAACTTTTTAGAAAATATCTTCCTTCTGGATTACCATTAAGTTGTTAGGAATTAAATTATTTTATTGAATTAGCAAAATTTTTTAGTGTTTCTTTTAATTTTTCACCTTCTATTTTAGTAAATATAGTAAATAATCATTAGAAAATATGCATTTTTAGAAAATTATCACAAGCTTGTTTTCTGCAGAAATAAATAAGAAAATATAGAAAAGAAATTTTATTTTAGATTTCTTACGATATTTTTATCACTTGATTTAAAGATAGTATCAAGAAGGATGAGGAGCAGAAAATGCAATTTTATGAAATAATCTCTCGAGTATAAATTCTATTAAAATTAATATAAATAAAATATAAAACATATTAAATTTTAAGAATTTTCTGAGTTTTTATATAAAATTTTCATTTAATTATATAAAAAAAAGGAATAAAACGAATTGATTTAACAGAAAATATTGTCTTAGAATTCTTATTGAAAAAATTTGAAATTTATATCTACACTTTACTGGAAAATAATGACTTTTTTCGTCATACCTTCAGGGTATAGTTCGATAACCAATTATGTAATCGACCAAGTACGTATTTTTAATGTACTTATCGATCTTTTGATTTTCTTAATAAAATATTTTGATTAAATCCATAACAAAAACGGAAATATCTTAATGATTTCTATTAAATATATGTCTATATATTGATATTATATTGATAACTTGGTTTAAAAATAACTTAGTTGAGGATATTTTCGCTGATATAATTACAAAAAATAAAAATATGCTTTAAGCTGTATTCAATTCAAATATTTTCCCCTGAAAGGTGTTAGATGACCGGCACGACTCTATTGTTAAAGGAAAAGTCTGATTTACAGGGGCAAACCACTACTGATTTGAGGTAGAGAGCTTATATTTTAAATTAAATAAATTAAAAATATGATTAAAATCGCAGTCCGGCTTTGTGACGATGGCACAATAAATAATTGCTCGTAAAATGATTTCTGTAATAAAAATAAATAAGTAATTTAAAAATAAAATGAAACCACAGAGTGCCCTTGGGGATTAACAAAAGGGCAACCTGACGACGTGCCCAAAGTGCTCTAATGTACTGTACTGTACGGGCGCTCCTGCTTGAGAATTACAAGACGATTATTCCTGAAGAATTTGCCACAAAAATGCTCTCGGACATGATAAAATGATACAAACCAGAAACAGTTAATTTTTCATGCTATATAAGATCTTCTTTTGATAACTTTCTTTACTAAGCTTCTTACACGATCCGGTAGTATATCATAAACTAGAAACATAGAAATAAAGGGCTGTTAAAATCAGTTAATGTCAAATAGCAGCAGTTATCGAGTTTGAATGGCCTCGTAAAGACCATACATACTCAACCATGTTTGTGGAGTAATCTGAGATATGAGAAAAGTCATTTTGGTTTGATCTGTCAAATGATTCAAGTTTTGTTTTAAACATTTTCAGAGATATTTTGATTAACTTAGTTAATTATATATAGAAAAATTCAAAATTTATTAAAAATGTTAGAATCGTTAATTTAATTAGGAACGTTGCTAAATTTGAAATAAAAATTATCAAAAATTTTCCATTTTGATTCTAAAAATAAGCTCAACTATTGCATGAATATTTTGCAAAGTATCGGACACGAAATTTTGGATTTCCTTATCATTCATAACAAAGAAAAATCGAAACTTTATCACGGTGTTTGCTTGAATTGATTTGGCATTCATTTCCATTGCAATCGTGGAATTTCCATCGATTTTCAATAATTAATTTATTTATCATCAATTAATACAATTTTCTCTAAAGTTTTTTTTGCCTTAAGATTAAAAAAGATGCTGATAAATAATTTATATTCATTGATATTATGCACAGAAGATTAAGGCTGATCACAGTTGAAATCACTTTTAGAGGCCTGATCCGCAATGGGGTCGACTAGATAAATAGAAAATAGGAAACGATGCCTTGACTCGTACTAGTTATGAAATTATGGAAATCTGATCGAGTTCGAACCCGAAATTTCATAATTTATAATCCATGCCAATTACTTAAATCGTAATATAGAATCAAAGATGAAGAAGACGGTAGGGAGGGACTGTTACGACCTCATCTTCATCAATACCTCTCTTCAGTCGTTAACGATATAGAACCCGCAATAAAATAAACTTTAATGTTAAAATGAAGTCATATTTTTGTCGTTAGAAGCAAAATATTATAAAAATATCAATAAATTTATGTTAAAATTTCCAAATATGTGATGTCCTAATTAAACAAACGATGTACAGCGATAAAGTAACGATAAATCTTATAAAAATTATCAGAGAAAATGAAGAAGTAAAGGATGAGACACGAAGGACCCAAGATGAAGTAAAGGATGCTCTAATAAAAATGTAAGGTAAACAGTTAAAATATTTTAAAATGGAAAAGCAAAAGTTAATTCGTAGTTAAGAATGTTTCTAATAAAATTAACTTTCCTAGAATAATTTTTTCGTAAGTTAAATTTGTTCACATTCCTCTTCATTTTTAATAAAGTTCAGTTGTAATGAAAACTGAAGCAATTGAAAAATGTCACTTTCTAATTTTTATTCTTAATTCTTTCAGAGTTATGTATAAATTTAATTATGATAATTATTAATTATTTTGTATTTTTAAGTTTTACTATGGACGAAGAATAAAATTACTAATTAAATATATTTATTTATTTAGCAATTCAAATTAACAGAGTTAGTAATAAAATTATAAATAGAATATATATTTTAGTATTTCT
>NW_019384452.1:294584-421458 GCF_000671375.1 Centruroides sculpturatus | reverse complement strand
ACTACATGAAAATGAAAATTAATGAATACACTGTGTACAGTAATTTACCTGATAAGACAGACCTCAGAAAAATACTTTATGAGAGCTTTTATACTTTTATAAAGCTGTCTATAATGAAAATTAATTAACTAAGGATTTTTTTGCCCTGCCAGGGTGTGGCCGAGTTATCCGGAGTGGCGGGTTATCGAGAGCCGAGTTTTCGAGGTTCTACTGTATTTGAATATCATGTTTTCTCCATATCGAGCACCACCCCTCACCACTTTGGCAGAACCCACAATAGGGATGGAAGAAAAACGCGTATAATTAAAAATTACATTTTTTAAAAAGTTATAAAAATGATAATGATTAACTTTCTCCATTAAAAACATTTTTGAAAAATTGTAATAATTTAATTTTTTATGCTCATTAAGTCAGCAAGATCGTGTATCAAACTACAAATGTATTCGAATCAATCATTCTTCTCTCACTTCAACGGGTCATAAATTTAAAAAAAAGAAAAAAAAGTTAAAATCTCGATTTATAAAACTATTTTTAGAAATAAAGAATTAAAAAGAAAACGTTATTCGCTTCGAATTTTCGATTTACGTTAAAAAACATTTTCTTTTTTTCGGTTTCATTTCTCTTCTTCACTTACATTTTGACATATCTTAAACAAGTTTAGTCTTTTTTCTCAATAAAATTTCTTTCGTTGTTTTAAATTTTAAGACATTTTAGAAATTAGAATTCATTCAATATATAATTTATTTTATTTAAAAATTTGAAATTATTTTTAATACAAACGTTAGCGAATTAAATTTGAAAATTCGTTAATTTTTGAAAATCTTTAAGATCTGATTCGTTGAATTAACATGGAAATTGAAATCGTTAACCAATGAGAAAAGCGATGTTTCATTATTACGTCACGTCCTGTTATATTCGAATTACAGGAAATGACGCAATTCGAATGACTATTTTCAAATCAGCTTTAAATTCGCGCCAATTTTAATACTTAATTTTAAAAAAAAGTTTTCTTACTTTTTTTAATCTGTCAAACTTTTATTAATGCGTACAAATTATACATTTTTAGTCATTTTAATGGCTAAGATTTCACATCGACAGACACGTAATATAATCAAAATTAATTAATTGAGAAAATGTGTACTGTATTTATTATTAATTATGATTTAAGAATTGAATATTAGGTTTATAATTTGAAAATGTGTAAACCAATCACACCAAGAATGTTCTTAAATCTATCTTAATTTCAACGAGATCAATTGTGATACAGTATTTAATTCATTAATCACTCTTCTAATTAGCGGCGAGTTTACTACATACGTGGCCTCAGGCAAGCTTGAACTTGTAAGGCCCTTTCATATAATGTAAAGCCCACGTCATGTAATACTTGATACTTAACGAAGTACGATCTAGATCGAGTATCGATGAACATATCAAGGCACAAAGCCTCTAAAATCGCGAGGCCCTAAATTGCTTATGCCACCGCTTCTAAATCAAATAGCTGCTTTTAATATCACTCATTCTTTCAACATTTGAATTTAAAGAGAACTTTCAATAAACTAACCAACTTTCCAATTGATACTTTGAAAAGTTCCCTTTACAGCAATTTGCATTCATGAGACATATTTATAGTTCATTCTGATTAATATGATTTGTCTATGACATTTTTCATAAGTTAATGATACGATTGGAGGGGGGAAATAATAATTTTTACATCAAATAAATACATGACACTGCTACTAAGCTGACATGACTTGTATAATATCATCCATTTGACATCAGCAATATATTTTGTGATAAAAAAAAAACTATAAAAATAGCTTCTATTCTTATTTTTTCCTTATCATTTTTACTTCCTAATCTCCTTTATCGGGAAGTAAACCATAAAATATAATTATACTTTTATGATTATTTATGTACATTAATTAATTATTGTTACTTTTAGTCATTGAAATGAATGTGCTTATTCCCCTTTGAAGTTTCTCTGTAATATTTTATGAGTCATTTATTATAAAGTTATAAATCTTGAAATATTCAAAAATCTTTAAATGTTTTCAAATGATTCGGCAAAATTTCTTATACTACACAAGAAGGATTTTAAAACAGCCTCAAGCAATCTTTCTTTACGCAAGTTTCTTAGAGTAAGAATATTCCAAAATTTCTTATGTGAATGAGAAAAAAAAGTATTATAAAAATATATCTTTTCTATTTTATAGGAGATTATATGAGGTTTATGTTTTAATTTTAGCACCTTTTATTATCTATTACTGTACCGTGCAACTTGAAAATTTCTTGGCTTCATTATTTCATTTGTTTGGCTTCAAGATATTTTAGAATTTTGTTTTAATATGATTTTATGGAGTAGGATTTTATTTCGAATAGTTGATAAAAGCTTAAAGTATTTTTTAAATAAGTACGTAAATTTATTTATAATTACATAAAATCATCATATAACGATTTTTCATCAATTGTTATTTTGATATCTTCACATTTTTCAATGGTTTCCTTCGTTAATTAATTCAGAAATATTATATGAATCTTTTCCGACAATTTCACTTAAAATTCCTATGCAAAGTATTTCCAAAAATATTCTATAACTTCCAAGAATTCTATGTAAAATGTATAAAGACAACTAAAAGTTTGCTCGCATAACGTTTGATGATAATATATTTTATTGAATTATATATATATATATATATATATAAATGATTGCAGAAATAGCATTTTGTCTGATTTTGTCTTTAATATTTTGTGCCATATTGATCATTTTCAAATTTTAAGAGGAGAACAACACATCATTAATTCCAAAATTAATTGTTCTTTGTAGAAAATTTTCAAAATAAAAAAAAGAAAAAATGAGGATGCATTGACAGAGACATCATCAACATCTCAAAAAATCTCTCACATCTTGAAAATACTTAGTAGAGCATGCCGTGGATCATGATATTGACTTGCCACTTATACAGAAACCTTATGCCACCAATAAAGTTCTTGGTATTCCTGGTAGTTTTGATTGCATCCACATAAAAGTGCAATAAGCTATTGATGACTTTAATCATGACATTTCTGACTCCCTCGTTCCTGTCAGACGATTTCACCACTACAGAATTAATTCAACATATTAGCTTAAAATTCTTTCTAAATTTCACCTATCTACAACCATCAAGCAGCATCAAAGTGCAACTTTTGGCCCTTTCAAAATTAATAGGAAGCATTTAATCTTACATTTATCATCAGATTAGATAGTAATGTGCTCTCTCCTATTTCGTATGACAGTTTTCAGAATCGAGGTGATTACTTGAGTCTATTTATGATAATGATTTAATTTTACAAAATGGGCCTGGCCCCCAAACATTTTGCTCTCACCAGGGGGAAAGTTACATTGATCTCACACTATCAATAAGGAACATTGGCACTAAAATCCAAAATTGAAAAACCTTGTTAACTGAATCACTTTCATCTCAGGAATATTTAATGTTTGAATNTATATATATATATTATTTATTTTATATAAAATTATAAATTATAAACACTTTAACTTTGATATTTTATAAAAGTTATTCTTTAAATTCTTTTACACCTCCAGGAATTTTTCAATGGCATCTTTTCTTCGATAACTTTACCAAGAATTTACAACGGTCTCATTTTATCGATTATTTATCAACTGGTAAGTATTGATACTTTGGATTTTCTACGACTTCGGTCTCTAGAGATCTTTCTTCGCTTGTGTAAGTTTTCCAAACCTGCTAAAGTATATTTCATTTCTAAAATAAGAAGAATACCTAATAGATTTCTCTCAATGGTACCGAAGAGTGAGCTTTTTAGTCATCGAAGGATCTTCTATAAAATTGAAAATTCTTTAAGAATTTAACAATTTATGAATATATAACTTATTTATTCGTCTTTTAAATACTTTCAAGAAATTTTATTTTATTTTCTTATTAAAATATTAGTAGAATTATTTAAATGCAAAGCGCTTAACCATCGTCTTACATAATGATGGCGACGTGCTTACAAGAGGAGGAATTTCTCATAAATTTCATACAAGAACGAAATGTATCTATTATTATATTCGTATAATCTCACTTTAATTCTAGTCACAAGTCGGAGTACAAAGACAAATATAGAAGATGTAAAACCGTGGATTATTGGTGAAAATCCTTTCCATATACAAGCGTGATTTAACGATTTCCAATACGCGAATATGACAAATTACACAATTACTAATTGAACTTTTACTTGTAATAATTCTGTTTAAGGGACTAGAAACGATAATTGTTAGATAAATTTTCAAAACTTTAGTTAATTTGTGTATAATGAATGCTATGCCTATCGAATTCCCTACAGTTACGTGGATTTTAACTAATAAAACTATCGTCAAAAGTATCGAACAAAAGATAAATTAGCAACAAATATTTCTCGATTTAATTTATAAAATTAGTTTAATATATGTATAATTATTCTAAAATAAGAAGAAAATCGCTATATTTAAAAGAAATTTAAGGAATTATTTATATATTGATAGATAATTTTTGGATATGGGATATAAAAGATACTTATATTTTCCTAAAGTATGGCCTATGTTTTAGGGATATAATTAGGAATTTTAAGTAAATTTTAGGAAAATATAAAGTAACTCTTAAATAGAATATTTTCTCATAAATTTTATATTATTTATTACTTCGAATTAGAATGCCAAAACTTTATAAATAATACTGGAGACAATTTATAATTTTTCCGTTCTTTCAGAGTTTAAATTATATTTAATCACATTTACTAAAATAAATGATAAAAATTAAGCTTAGGATACGATCTAGAATTAAATGAGAGTAACAAGTGCATCACTTTCCTGTTTGACCAACACAGATACTATCAAATCACCCAATATCAATAACACTGAAGTATTTTGGTCCATCATTTACGAACAAGTTACGGGTCGATAAAAATTAAGTCGATTTCTTTCTTGTCATTGGTTGAAACGATTGTGACCTTCAGAATCTAATCAATGAGAGGAAGCTTCTGAACTTTAATGGACTACGACTTTCTTTTCCTAAATGATTGTACATAATACTTATGTATCGTGCAACAAACTCTGATTTTTACCACATTGAACACTTACCATAACTATCGTTATTATAATGAGTAATTCTATGAAAGTTTATTGCTAGCAAGATTAAGTTTATAGTTTTCTTCTTTCCACACAATTATATTGTTTGAATCACGATATATTTTGATTTCGTCACACATGCACGTGCGGAAACGTGCATGACGTCTCGTATCAAGATAAATGTGACATTTGCTATATTCTCACGTTTTCTTTTACGTATCACGTGAAAAACGCCAAAAATCCTAAATTTTGACACTAAATCATCAAGAGACGGTCTATTTTTTAATTTAAAGAAAGAATTTTATATTCTAGCTTTCAATTTATTAATAACTATTTTATAAATAAACAATGCTAGATAATGAAATATTTTTATATACAGTTTTTAGTACCGAAAATTCCGTGCAACTTGAAGATTTCTTGGCTTCATTATTTCATTTGTTTGGCTTCAAGATATTTTAGAATTTTGTTTTAATATGATTTTATGGAGTAGGATTTTATTTCGAATAGTTGATAAANTTTAAAGAATTAAAAAAATATTAAATATTAAGACTTTTTTATAATTTTTAAACTAACATTTATTTGTAAAAATTTTTTTAAAATAATTTAATTTTTTTTAATTACAAAGAGCCGGCAGGAAATATAAATTAGACATGTTAGCGAATCATCTTTCAATCTCCACTGACGTCAAATGAGAAATTGAAAATTTCCACCAATCAGATTTATAATTACAAATTTAAAATTTGAAATAACGGTCATTGAATTTTATTCGTTTTTATACATTATTCTATAAACTTTTTACAGTTTTTTAAATACAATTATATTAAATTTAATAAATAAATTCATTATATTAATATAGAATATTTAGAAATTTTTTAAAGATTTTTTATATAAAAAAATAGTCGATAATTTATCTATCGATCAAATCAGCAACAGACGTTTAATGAAATATTATAGAATGATGTGAAGAAAATTTAATTCATAAAATAAGTCAATAATCTTAGTAATATTAATTATCAAAATATAATAAATAATAGGTTTATTAACGGTTAAATCCACTTATAATTTGTGTTAATAGACCCTAAAGGCAAATTTTCACGTACAGTATAGTATATATTTTAGGAAATATCACGAAATTTAAGGAAAAATGAATTATTTAATTTGATACGAAATTTAATAATTAAGAATTTATAATATAAAAACTATAAAGAGGATTTTAATTCTGTAAAGAAGTTTAAAATCACGATAATCATTAGGAAATGAAGATTATGTATTTATTGTTGGTTTGAAGTAATTAAAATTTAATTTAATCATATACAATCCACCACTCTCTTAGGCTAAAAATAGCAATTTAATGACATCACGCACTCAAAGATCAAATTATCGTGTAGAATTTATTCAAATATTTCTTTACATTTTATAATCTTGCATATATATAGTCAAACCTCCAAATAGGGCCATCTGCAAACAACGGCCATTTTTTATGTTTCAAGCAATAGCTATTGTTCAGTGGTTTAACAGTATATACATTTTCTAACATAATAAATAACACAGGAAAAAATTATACAAAATATTTATGGTTATTATGTCTTTTAGCTGTATTTTAAAGACCATTTTAAAGCTTTTTTAAAAATAATTTTAAGTTAGTGATTATATTCTATATTTATGTTTGCTGTCTATAAGTTCATTTAAATACAAAAAATATAAAAAATACTAGTGGCAGTTTTAGATTCTGTGGCCTCATGTGTGGATTCAAAAAGCCTCTTATATATAAGTTTAAATAACAGCATTATCATACTTTAAACAAAGATTCTTATTGATTCTGTCAGGGGCATCACATATTTTGGTCATATCTGAGGCCCCTGAAAGTATGAAGTTCTAGAGAAAAGTTTACATCGATTATGCTTGCCACTATACCATATTGGCCATATTTACAAAAATCATATTTATATTTTAATATATTAAAATATAATTAAAAAATAAACCTTAGAATAAGGTCTAAGTATGTCTGTCTGTCATCTATCGATGCTAATTTATTATATATGGGTCTATGTATTTTATCTGTTTTATCACGAGATTTGTTATGGATATTTCTGTTGATTAATGTTAATGATTGTAACTTGTGTGATTATGTATACATAACACTAATTTAATATATTCGTCAAAACTAAAAATAATATACGAATTTCTCAGAAACACTACAGTATGTGAATTACATGAAAATAATCTTGCTCGTTGGAGTGTCAGACAATAATATTTGCAGAAAACAAACAATTACACGTGTTTAAATGGTAGCCATATTAATTTTTGTCCAATAAAAGCTCAGTTTAGGAAATGAATGATACAGATTTAACAGAAGAGAATTGTTATTTATAAGTCTAAATAAACAAAATAATTTATCATTATCACAATACAGTAGGAATTATATTTTTATAGTGTGACGCAAGATTAGCTAAATTACACAAGAAAAAAAAATAAGATCAACGCTCAAAAATATATTATGAAAAAGCAAAAATCACGTGTTGATATGGCAGCCATATTGATTTTTACTACAGAAAGTCCAGTTTAGGAAACGAATGATACAGATTTAACGGAAGAGAATTGTTATTTATAAATCCTTTGTTAGACTATCGACATCGATCTTAGTTGTGGATAAAGGTAACCTATGATCGTAGTGATGTACGGGGCGTGACAAGTAACATTCTGTCGACACATACACATCCTATCTACTCGTTCTCACGCGATATGTTCCATTAAGTCGTAACACGTTTTTCCTTTTCTGTTCCGTCCTCTAACCTTTATCTAATTCCTAACAATTCCTTAATACAAAGTTAAATATTAATCAAAATAAAGACTTTTTTCTATTTTAAAATACCAAATTACACTATAACGAGTTATATTTTAATTAAAATTTCTTCTTATAGATGTCAGACTACTTAATATATCTTAACATCTCGTAAAGCATAACTGGATCATTTTAAATCTTATAATATTTGATAGGAAAATTTCTACCTTTAATGCGATTTTATTGTTACTATATAGATCATTATGCCTTAAGAAAATTCTTTAAAATATTCTGGAAATGTTAATCTTTGTCAATCTTGTTAAAGATAATTTGAAGCTTCCTCTTAATGCGATTGTTCTTAATCTTCTTCAAAACTTATTTTCTCTGATATTTTTTAAAAATATCTTCTACATTTTATATTAAGATAATTCTTTTACGTCATATGACTAATAATATATATACATAATATGAAACGATTTTATGAGAGTTTCGGATTTTAAATTGGATGAAAAGTTTTGTTAATGTCGCGTCAACGGCTGCGACAACGCGCTAATACGTATTAATCGCTTTGCGCAGCTCTTAAAAGCTAAAAAAAATGCTTACTTTAGGTTAAAATACGTGAATTTTGCGTTTAAATTTCAAATATTTCACTTTTTTCGTTATTTAGTTGAATTTAATGTAGTTAGATGCTACGCGACGCGACGAACGATCGCCTTGTCGCGTCGCGCGATTTTTACCTTTCTAATAATACGCTACTTCGCGCGTGACGTAATGAAAACTTATCGACGTTTTATGGTAACAGTTACCATCTGATTGCCTCAACTTATCGTTAACGTAACGTATTCACATTAGACACCATCCATAACTACTTTCTAGAATATAATATTGCTCAAAATTTTTATATTCAACAATAAATTACACCTAACGAGAGTCATCGTCACCACATATAGTAGAATTTCACAGTTACGTAACAATTATATCAATCAACGTAATTAATTTTAATATCGTTTCCAAGAATACATTAAGGTTTCTTAGAAAAATTTATATGTTCTTAAATTTCTAGTATATATTTAATTTTTTTGTAATAATTCAAGAATCGCGCGTTTTAAAATTAAA
This sequence comes from Centruroides sculpturatus, assembly GCF_000671375.1. Classification (NCBI taxonomy): domain Eukaryota; kingdom Metazoa; phylum Arthropoda; class Arachnida; order Scorpiones; family Buthidae; genus Centruroides; species Centruroides sculpturatus. The sequence goes on along the minus strand of NW_019384452.1, from coordinate 412,456 downwards.
GTAATTTAAATTTAAAAATTACGTTTTTCGACATTACAAATATTTGAATTTTATAATTCAAGAAGAATTTTAAAAGTACTGAATAAAGTTTTGTAAATAAATTTATTTTATTTTATTTTTTTTGAAGAGAGAAAATATTCGATTCGAGGATTAATGCTAGATTTAATCCCTAGCAGAGAAAATCGCGTTGTTATCGTGAGTCACGCTTCGTATACAATAAATTCCGTATGCGTAGGAGTAGTATTTACTTTGCACACAAAATTTCTTACTTCCGTTTTCTCAAATAAAAAAATATGTTTTACGATTCTGAAGTCAGTTACTTATGCAAATAGTAATCAAACTATTATCAATATTGCCTCCATCCTATACAAATATTAAATGGATTTTTTGGAATGTGTTACCTGTCACTTGTAATAATATATTTTTCTCTCCAATATATTTCTGTCTCTCATGCTCTGTTTTCAATAGTAGAGCGTGAGAGACAGATAATATCTCTTAATATAATACAGCCACAGAGTTCTGATCAATCATATAAGTAAGAAACAGCGCGGAGAGGTTTATTATCAAAAGTACAGCGTAAAAGACTGACAGAGCTCTATTATCGATAGTAGAACGTGAGAGACAGACACAGAGCTCTATTATCAATAGTGGAAGACTGGCGCTTATTGGAACTATGTCAAATCTACTCATAGGCAGAAAATAAGGTTAGATATTCAGTTTATATACAAAACTCTAATATATATTACGTGAATTATATTTATTACGATAATGTATGTCTGTCTCTCACGCTCTATCATAAAGAGAGAGACACACCAGAGATAGTCACAAATGCTATATAAGAATTATTTATAGTTTTAAAATATGATCATATTTTAAAACTGTAAACAATTCTTGTATTTTGTGTAACAATTCTGGGTATCACTTATTTGTCTGTCTGTCGAGCTTTACTATTAAGAAACATTAGAGACAGCTGGACACTTTTGAGTATAATGCCATATTTTGTATATGAAATTCTGAGATGTATTATTACATCTGAAAGATAACACGTCTTTTTTGCGAATTTGTATCTGTCTCTCACGCTCTGCTATTGATGTAGTTACTGCAGATAGCTACAAACATTAAAATAAGAAGTATTTAAGGCCAGAAAATATAATTCGATACTAAATATCTATACCAAGAAATCCTTTTTTTTTCTGAAGAGAGGAGAAATAAATGTATTTGCAATACATTTATTTCGCCAATATTTGTCTGTCTCTCACACTCTACCATCATGAGTAACAAGTGAGAGGTAGTATTTAACTATAAATAATCTTGAAAATTTTGAAGGTAAAGAGACGAGTCGCATTGTCTACTAATAATAACGACATGTAGCGAAAGCAACAACGGANTATTGAATCCTATAATATCATAATCTAATTATCACTTAATAGTTGGATACAAAAGAATCTTTCAATAATAGGATCCTGTACATTAGATACAGAGTTGCAAAATTAACATTTACAATTAAATTAATAAATATAAAATTAAATTTTAAGTATGTAAACACTAAAAATAACTTAATTTTTAATAAAAGTATTAAATTTAAACTCGAAAATATTCTATATTTGCGAAGCTCAATACGGAGAATGCCTTAAAAATATTGTTTTTTTTTAATCCTAATTATCACTCCCGTACATAAAAAATACATTACAGGTATATTAATTTTGCTTAAGAGATGCAATAATAATAATAAAACATGTTTATTTTCATTTTAAAAGAAGAATTATGAATTTTTTTACAACCAAAATTCGACCAAAAGTTTGAAATTAGTTTAAATTCAATTAAAAATTTTTGGGTAGGCATTTTATAGGCATTTTTCTTCTCATTTCGAATGTCTAAAAGCCATCAGTAAAGGCGGCCACGGATACCTAATTAACATTTTCTCGACAGGAATTTATCATCACATTCAAACCAGATCGTCCATCAAAACAACTTCAATAATCCAAAACTTCTTCAAGGTTTTAATTATGTTTTCGACGTATTGAACCGATCAAGAAATGAATTTTCTCATTTATTCCAACATTATCTTCAATTAGAAATCAATAAAATTATTTCTCTAAATATTTAAAGTATTAAAAATATGTAACAAAAAAGCGTAGTATCGAGTCATCAAGTCCTCAAGTTACGTATATATCCACTGAAGCGTTATATCTATGAGTTTCTCTACCATTTTCTCATGCTGTGAACGTTTCTAAGACGTTTCCAGCATTAAAAAAAATATTATTTTTTTCTGTTTTATACAAGTTACGTTTACAGATTTCTTCACTGTGAACGGATCTTAAACCGAGAATGATGTTAGAACAGCTGCTCTAGAGTACGAGCCACAACCCTCTTTAAATAAATTCTTAACGGAAGAAGAATATGGCGGAGAGAAGAGGAAGTGGCGCGAATATTTATCATAAAATCAAAAAAATTGAAAAATAAGAATGGATATTAGCCCATTTGAATTTCGAATATCGAAGAGCGAACAAAGCTTTATTGCCTTTATATATATTTATTTATATGTATTTTTTAAAGAATAAAATTGTCGTACAGAAAATAATTCACCAAAACGTAATTAAATATGAATTATTTAAATAAATCATTCTTTAATTATAATTAAAACAAAGCGAAGAACCTTCAGAGCAATTAACACTACCAGTAAGCAAGCATCTAAGCAAAGATTGGTTTGATGGGCGATCCACTAAGAGGGAATAACACTGGGGGACTTTCTACGGGAAAATAACCCTCTATTTAGGTATTACAAACGTAAAGAAAGACCGGAATACTCCAAGTAATCAGCCCGAGACACTAGTGTTCGGTGGTCTTATTCATTCTGCCACTGATGGAGTATGTTAGAAAGAACGAAAAATACTTTATTATCTGTATATCTGTATTTTTAAGGAACAAAATTCTTGTATAGAAAATAATATACCAAAACGTAATTAAATACGCATTTTTTAAATAAATTACTTTAATTATAATTAAAACAAAGCGAAGAACCTTCAGAGCAATTAACACTACCAGTAAGCAAGCATCTAAGCAAAGATTGGTTTGATGGGCGATCCACTAAGAGGGAATAACACTGGGGGACTTTCTACGGGAAAATAACCCTCTATTTAGGTATTACAAACGTAAAGAAAGACCGGAATACTCCAAGTAATCAGCCCGAGACACTAGTGTTCGGTGGTCTTATTCATTCTGCCACTGATGGAGTATGTTAGAAAGAACGAAAAATACTTTATTATCTGTATATCTGTATTTTTAAGGAACAAAATTCTTGTATAGAAAATAATATACCAAAACGTAATTAAATACGCATTTTTTAAATAAATTACTTTTAATTATAATTAAAGCAAAGCGAAGGAACTTCAGAGCAATTTAGAAATTCGATAAGCACACGTTAGAAATTTTTATTTTTTTTTATTATTTTCTTTGATATTACACGTTTACATTAAATATTCTAAGTTTTATGTAAACAAATTAATATTTTTTCTTCTTCCTTTCTTAAATCACAATAGCAATTGTTATACTTTTGATACAAATGGTATTGTTTGTCTTTCTATTCACTGGAAATTTACGTCCATTCTGACGCGTGTTTATTTAACTACTTTAATAGAAAATGTAAAATAAAAATTTCTAATCTTAATTATCTTTTTTTAAATAATTAAATATTAAGAAAAACAAAACTAAATTAATTCATTAAAATGTTTGGTAAGATAGATTTCGTCAGAAACTAAATTCGAATTCTTGGACAAATTTCTAAGAAATAATTAGGCTGCAATTTGAAAAAAATTGCAAATCTATAAATTCCTCCTCGCATCTTGTCTGTCCTTCCTTAATCTCGAGAACGGAGTCAGATAGATGAAAATTGAAGATAGATGTGGAAACCTTATGTGCAAGAGGTCCCTGTTAACTATATACGAACGTCCTATGCAAATTGGAAGTCACATTATTTCAATTCAAATCTTTCCCTGAAAGCAGTTAATAGATGACCGGCACGACTCTATTGTTAAAAAAAAAGTCTGATGTACAGGGGTAAGCCACTACAAAACTAATTTGAGATGGAGAGCATATATTTTAAATTAAATTAATTCAAAATATAACTAACGAGCAATTATTTATTGTGACATCGTCATAATGCCGGGCTGCAATTTTAATGATATTCTTAATTAATTTAATTTGAAATATATGCTCTCCATCTCAAATTAGTTCTGTAGTGGCTTACCCCTGTACATCAGACTTTTTTCTTTAACAATAGAGTCGTGCCGGTCATCTATTAACTGATTTCAGGGAAAGATTTGAATTGAAATAATGTGACTTCCAGTTTGCATAGGACGTTCGTATTTAGTTAACAGGNCTCACGCTCTGCTATTGATGTAGTTACTGCAGATAGCTACAAACATTAAAATAAGAAGTATTTAAGGCCAGAAAATATAATTCGATACTAAATATCTATACCAAGAAATCCTTTTTTTTTCTGAAGAGAGGAGAAATAAATGTATTTGCAATACATTTATTTCGCCAATATTTGTCTGTCTCTCACACTCTACCATCATGAGTAACAAGTGAGAGGTAGTATTTAACTATAAATAATCTTGAAAATTTTGAAGGTAAAGAGACGAGTCGCATTGTCTACTAATAATAACGACATGTAGCGAAAGCAACAACGGAAAAAACTAAAAACTATTATATTATAAAATAAAAATAATAATTCTAATGTTAATTATATAATATAATAATATCAAAATTAGTGGTTATATATTAGTAGATTTTAATTAAAATAATGGTAATGTAACAGTAGACTTGTCGCGTTACGAAGCGAAGCGTTACGAAATTCATTCCAACAAAAATCAAATTAAAAAAAGCAATAAATTCACCTAAATTTTATTTTTAAAAATCTATTAATTTGTTCTGAAGAATATTTATGCTCCAATTAATATTAATAATAATAATAATAATAAAACATGTTTATTTTCATTTTAAAAGAAGAATTATGAATTTTTTTACAACCAAAATTCGACCAAAAGTTTGAAATTAGTTTAAATTCAATTAAAAATTTTTGGGTAGGCATTTTATAGGCATTTTTCTTCTCATTTCGAATGTCTAAAAGCCATCAGTAAAGGCGGCCACGGATACCTAATTAACATTTTCTCGACAGGAATTTATCATCACATTCAAACCAGATCGTCCATCAAAACAACTTCAATAATCCAAAACTTCTTCAAGGTTTTAATTATGTTTTCGACGTATTGAACCGATCAAGAAATGAATTTTCTCATTTATTCCAACATTATCTTCAATTAGAAATCAATAAAATTATTTCTCTAAATATTTAAAGTATTAAAAATATGTAACAAAAAAGCGTAGTATCGAGTCATCAAGTCCTCAAGTTACGTATATATCCACTGAAGCGTTATATCTATGAGTTTCTCTACCATTTTCTCATGCTGTGAACGTTTCTAAGACGTTTCCAGCATTAAAAAAAATATTATTTTTTTCTGTTTTATACAAGTTACGTTTACAGATTTCTTCACTGTGAACGGATCTTAAACCGAGAATGATGTTAGAACAGCTGCTCTAGAGTACGAGCCACAACCCTCTTTAAATAAATTCTTAACGGAAGAAGAATATGGCGGAGAGAAGAGGAAGTGGCGCGAATATTTATCATAAAATCAAAAAAATTGAAAAATAAGAATGGATATTAGCCCATTTGAATTTCGAATATCGAAGAGCGAACAAAGCTTTATTGCCTTTATATATATTTATTTATATGTATTTTTTAAAGAATAAAATTGTCGTACAGAAAATAATTCACCAAAACGTAATTAAATATGAATTATTTAAATAAATCATTCTTTAATTATAATTAAAACAAAGCGAAGAACCTTCAGAGCAATTAACACTACCAGTAAGCAAGCATCTAAGCAAAGATTGGTTTGATGGGCGATCCACTAAGAGGGAATAACACTGGGGGACTTTCTACGGGAAAATAACCCTCTATTTAGGTATTACAAACGTAAAGAAAGACCGGAATACTCCAAGTAATCAGCCCGAGACACTAGTGTTCGGTGGTCTTATTCATTCTGCCACTGATGGAGTATGTTAGAAAGAACGAAAAATACTTTATTATCTGTATATCTGTATTTTTAAGGAACAAAATTCTTGTATAGAAAATAATATACCAAAACGTAATTAAATACGCATTTTTTAAATAAATTACTTTTAATTATAATTAAAGCAAAGCGAAGGAACTTCAGAGCAATTTAGAAATTCGATAAGCACACGTTAGAAATTTTTATTTTTTTTTATTATTTTCTTTGATATTACACGTTTACATTAAATATTCTAAGTTTTATGTAAACAAATTAATATTTTTTCTTCTTCCTTTCTTAAATCACAATAGCAATTGTTATACTTTTGATACAAATGGTATTGTTTGTCTTTCTATTCACTGGAAATTTACGTCCATTCTGACGCGTGTTTATTTAACTACTTTAATAGAAAATGTAAAATAAAAATTTCTAATCTTAATTATCTTTTTTTAAATAATTAAATATTAAGAAAAACAAAACTAAATTAATTCATTAAAATGTTTGGTAAGATAGATTTCGTCAGAAACTAAATTCGAATTCTTGGACAAATTTCTAAGAAATAATTAGGCTGCAATTTGAAAAAAATTGCAAATCTATAAATTCCTCCTCGCATCCATTTGTCTGTCCTTCCTTAATCTCGAGAACGGAGTCAGATAGATGAAAATTGAAGATAGATGTGGAAACCTTATGTGCAAGAGGTCCCTGTTAACTATATACGAACGTCCTATGCAAATTGGAAGTCACATTATTTCAATTCAAACCTTCTCCTGAAAGCAGTTAATAGATGACCGGCACGACTCTATTGTTAAAAAAAAAGTCTGATGTACAGGGGTAAGCCACTACAAAACTAATTTGAGATGGAGAGCATATATTTTAAATTAAATTAATTCAAAATATAACTAACGAGCAATTATTTATTGTGACATCGTCATAATGCCGGGCTGCAATTTTAATGATATTCTTAATTAATTTAATTTGAAATATATGCTCTCCATCTCAAATTAGTTCTGTAGTGGCTTACCCCTGTACATCAGACTTTTTTCTTTAACAATAGAGTCGTGCCGGTCATCTATTAACTGCTTTCAGGGAAAGATTTGAATTGAAATAATGTGACTTCCAGTTTGCATAGGACGTTCGTATTTAGTTAACAGGTACCTCTTGCACATAAGATTTCCATATCTATCTTCAACTTTCATCTATCTGATTCCTTTCTCGAGATTAAGAAAGGACAGACGGACGACAGTGGGAATTTATAGATCAGCATTGTAACGATGCCACAATAAATACTCGTACAGTACGTATAATAAAATTAGTTTCTTAATATTTACGATGAATATTGTTATAACATTGTGAAGAACATACAATAAAATATTTTAAAATAAATTTTTTAATATATATATATTTAATTACAATTAAAGCAACATGAAGGACTTAGAGCACTTGGGAATATAGTTAGAGTAATATGAAGTAATGTATCTTTAGAACAGTTATAAAATTTTTTATAGTAAATTTTACAAAATATTACATGATTTTAATAAAAATTCCTAACATTTAATATTTTCTTTTAAAAAATACAATAAAGCAAAGTGAAGGACCTTCAGAGTAGCCTACTTACAATGCTTAATTAAAACAATATAAATTATTTTTCAAAGCCATTATAATATTAAGTGTAAAAAATTTTAAAGTATTAAATCTTTTTCACTATTAATTTCTATTTTTTAAAATAAAACAATATATTTTCTATAATATTTCAAGCAATACACCCTTACTTAAATGTCAATTCTAGGAGTTAAAATTTGATAAATCAATAGTTTGATAATTTTATAATAGGATCGATCATATCGACGTGCATATGAAGCAGAATCTATTATTGAATCCTATAACAATAGGATCTACTTGCTACTTAATACATGCAATAAATCCTATAATTGGATCTCATAGTAATAGGACCCACACATCAGTTAACAGTCGATACCATTGCTCTTAAGATTAATTTGAGACATAGGAAGAGGATTAATAAATCCTATTATTGAATCCTATAATATCATAATCTAATTATCACTTAATAGTTGGATACAAAAGAATCTTTCAATAATAGGATCCTGTACATTAGATACAGAGTTGCAAAATTAACATTTACAATTAAATTAATAAATATAAAATTAAATTTTAAGTATGTAAACACTAAAAATAACTTAATTTTTAATAAAAGTATTAAATTTAAACTCGAAAATATTCTATATTTGCGAAGCTCAATACGGAGAATGCCTTAAGAATATTGTTTTTTTTTAATCCTAATTATCACTCCCGTACATAAAAAATACATTACAGGTATATTAATTTTGCTTAAGAGATGCTATATATTTATTAATAATGTTAGATTATCATATGTAACACATCAAAAAAATCATTTTCTCCATTCTTCCCCCCCCTCTCTCTCTCTTATACCTTTAACATCCGTATAGAAGATACCATTAAGTATGGTTCATTTATATTGTAAGACGGCACTCTTTGTGCTCTCAGTAGCAAGAAAAAGAAAGAAAGAATGTTTCTCTTCACTTCGAAAATATAACAGTAGCAAAAATACAAAAAAAAGTTGCAATTTAATAAAGTTCGAAAAAATACATCTAATGTGCAGTCAAGAATTAATGAATCATGCAATTATTAACATGAAACATTGTTAAATTTGATAAGAATATTTGTCACGAACAGTAAATTTAGTCGTTTTTTATTATATAAAATTAAAAAACATTTATCTTATTCTGAAAATTTTATAATAGCCTTTTAAAAAATATCATTTTCTCCACCCCCTCCTTCCATATTAATTCATGAGATATGACAGTATGATAAATGTACTACTTTATACACATTCTACATCAGTTATCTGCGAGTTATCAGATGATAAAAATTAAACGAAAATATTATTTTAAATGTCATAATTTTCTCTGTAAAGAATTCTTACCAATAATTTTATCATAAATTAACGAAAAGGATTTAAAAAAAATTTTTCTTCTGTATAAAAACAGACATATCTATCTGAAAAAATTCAATTTTTTACAATAAAATATTTTAAAATAATCTTTTAAACATGCTTTTATTATTTTAACTTGTTTTTTTTTATTTTAAAAATAATAAATTTGATAATATAATGAAAGTAATTTGCATATCCTTGCTCTAGATTCATCGCTTGTACTTGATTGATCGAATGGAAGAAGCAGAAAATTATTATTTTTTATATAATAAATAAAAATAATTTACTTTAACTTTATTGTTTTGTTCTTCTAAAATAATTTTTATAAACGAAAAGAAATTAGGATTTGAAAATTAGGAAATGGCACTCTGTGACTGTTTCCTAATCTTCAAATCTTAATTTTTGTCTTCTTGCTTTAATACTTTGTTTCTAGTTTTATATTTTTAGTTTTTCTAAACATAATTATGCTTGTTTATAGTCTCTAGTACTGTATATGAAAAATTCGTACTGTCCATTCCAGTCCTACATTGGAAATGCTTCAGCATAGAGTACCAAGTGATGCGGAATTCCAGTGATGCTTATAGAAGTTTCTGATAGTGGTGAAGAAATTTCTGAGTGTGAAGATCATACAAGTGAAGGGTCTAAAAATAAAAATTCTGATGAACTCTGACAGTATGGCTGTGAAACGTATAATATTTTGTCAAAAGATTGGAAAATGGAACGAAAATTAGAATCATCCCAGCAAAATGGTCGAAATAATCTTGGAGTTATAAGATACGTTTGCAACAGAATCAATGATATAAAGTTTCAGTTGAAGCCATGTTTTCTCAAACTATTGAGAATAATAGAAATAATAAATATTGAAGGACGGCGTATTTTTTGTCAACAATGGAAAAATCTAGTCAGCGTTGTTTTACAGGTTACATTGATCTGCTAGCTGAAATTTGTGGCTCACACAAAGAAATATATAAAGATCTTATGGTATAAAGAAATTGGAAGAATTGGAAGAAGATCGCTTAAAACTTTCTGTATGATTCTGTATGTTCTTAGCTTTGGTAATGAAGCTACAATGGTAAAAAGACGACGAACCGATACTTGGTCCTATCCGAGATGCTTGGGAAAAGTAGGAGGAAATTTGTGCCAGGCTGTATAATCCAGATAAAACGTTACTAATGATGAACAATTAGCTTGGTTTAAAGGTCCTTTCGAGCCAGCGTATTCCCAGTAAATCAAGTACCCACCAGTGGCCGAGTGGATAAAACCACTGAACACTGGCAATTGATCGTGAGTTCGCGCCTCTCCAACGGACAGACCAAATGGAGTTTTCCGGGTTTTATTCGCGTGTGTATCACCTAAATAGGGGTCCGTTTACCATATAAGAATTCCCGGGAGACATTCCTCCCTCGTCAGATCGCCCATGTATTACGTTACCAATAAAACTAAAACCAACCCATTAAACCAACAAAATATGGGGTAAAAGTATGGACACTGCAATATGAAACTTGATATTCTGAAAGCACAGATTATTTAGACAAAGAACCTATAACAGTATCTGAGAAATCTCAAGGTATGATAGGTGATCTTGGCATTGAATTCAGAGGGAATAACTAAAAATGTTGTTCTCAGAAGCATAATGAAATACAAATAAGCGTAAGAAATTATTAAAAATCAGGAATTATTTTGGATTACTATGCAAATGAAAAAGCTGTAGTAGCAATACATGCAGCTATAAAAGAAAAACAAATCAATGGTGAGTAACACTTTATAATGTGATTGATGTTTCTGTGCATTCATTTTATGAACCAAAGTAGAACCAAATTGGCAAGCCAACAAACTAAAAAAAACTATTTTTAGAAAAACTTGATAAATTATTCATCAAATATCATATATTGTCAAGAATACATCTACAGAATAGAAGAGTTACGTCGCGTTGTAAAAAATTTATCATAGAGATTCACACATAGATTCCACATTAACAAGTATAATAGATGAAAGTTAAAGCATGATCTCTATGTGAAGTGTGATTATGCCGATGTTAAATCGGTAAATTTTTAAATAAATATTAATAAAATAATCATTTTTTTTAATTAAAATTTCACGTGGAAAATAATAAATAAAAATAATTTACTTTAACTTTATTGTTTTGTTCTTCTAAAATAATTTTTATAAACGAAAAGAAATTAGGATTTGAAAATTAGGAAATGGCACTCTGTGACTGTTTCCTAATCTTCAAATCTTAATTTTTGTCTTGCTTTAATACTTTGTTTCTAGTTTTATATTTTTAGTTTTTCTAAACATAATTATGCTTGTTTATAGTCTCTAGTACTGTATATGAAAAATTCGTACTGTCCATTCCAGTCCTACATTGGAAATGCTTCAGCATAGAGTACCAAGTGATGCGGAATTCCAGTGATGCTTATAGAAGTTTCTGATAGTGGTGAAGAAATTTCTGAGTGTGAAGATCATACAAGTGAAGGGTCTAAAAATAAAAATTCTGATGATGAACTCTGACAGTACGGCTGTGAAACGTATAATATTTTGTCAAAAGATTGGAAAATGGAACAAAAATTAGAATCATCCCAGCAAAATGGTCGAAATAATCTTGGAGTTATAAGATACGTTTGCAACAGAATCAATGATATAAAGTTTCAGTTGAAGCCATGTTTTCTCAAACTATTGAGAATAATAGAAATAATAAATATTGAAGGACAGAGTACTATTTGTCAATAATGGAAAAATCTAGTCAGTGTTTCATTAGGTTACATTGATCTTCTGCTAGCTGAAACTTGTGGCTCACACAAAGAAATATATAAAGATCTTATGGTATAAAGAAATTGGAAAAATTGGAAGAAGGTCGCTTAAAACTTTCTGTATGATTCTGTATGTGCTTAGCTTTGGTGATAAAGCTACAAGGGTGAAAAGACGACGAACCGATACTTGGTCCTATCAGAGATGCTTGGGAAAAGTAGGAGGAAATTTGTGCCAGGCTGTATAATTCAGATAAAACGTTACTAATGATGAACAATTAGCTTGGTTTAAAGGTCCTTTCGAGCCAGCGTATTCCCAGTAAATCAAGTACCCACCAGTGGCCGAGTGGATAAAACCACTGAACACTGGCAATTGATCGTGAGTTCGCGCCTCTCCAACGGACAGACCAAATGGAGTTTTCCGGGTTTTATTCGCGTGTGTATCACCTAAATAGGGGTCCGTTTACCATATAAGAATTCCCGGGAGACATTCCTCCCTCGTCAGATCGCCCATGTATTACGTTACCAATAAAACTAAAACCAACCCATTAAACCAACAAAATATGGGGTAAAAGTATGGACACTGCAATATGAAACTTGATATTCTGAAAGCACAGATTATTTAGACAAAGAACCTATAACAGTATCTGAGAAATCTCAAGGTATGATAGGTGATCTTGGCATTGAATTCAGAGGGAATAACTAAAAATGTTGTTCTCAGAAGCATAATGAAATACAAATAAGCGTAAGAAATTATTAAAAATCAGGAATTATTTTGGATTACTATGCAAATGAAAAAGCTGTAGTAGCAATACATGCAGCTATAAAAGAAAAACAAATCAATGGTGAGTAACACTTTATAATGTGATTGATGTTTCTGTGCATTCATTTTATGAACCAAAGTAGAACCAAATTGGCAAGCCAACAAACTAAAAAAAACTATTTTTAGAAAAACTTGATAAATTATTCATCAAATATCATATATTGTCAAGAATACATCTACAGAATAGAAGAGTTACGTCGCGTTGTAAAAAATTTATCATAGAGATTCACACATAGATTCCACATTAACAAGTATAATAGATGAAAGTTAAAGCATGATCTCTATGTGAAGTGTGATTATGCCGATGTTAAATCGGTAAATTTTTAAATAAATATTAATAAAATATATTAATATTTTTTCATTATGTAAGTAAAACTCTATTGACCTATATAAAGATGCTAGCATAAGAAACACAGAGATACTGCAATCCTTACCTACACAGAGATACTCTTTACGTAAATTTATTCAAAAATTTAAATAAATTTTCGAATAAATTTAAGAAAATGTAAAAATATTTAACCTCGTTTTTTCAATTTTAACGTTTTTCAAACTGGTTTTCTACAGAATCTATGTTAATTGCGCGAATTAAAAATGCTTAAATGTAACATTGTGTAATGTAACTCATTACTCTTAGGAGTAAACTATGATAGTTTATAAACTACTAAATACAAAATGTGATCTATTTAACTAAACAGTGTTGATATTGGTAAAGCGTAGTACTATTTAAATGCGTTTATACAGTGAATATTCTGATAAAACAAAGTAGCCTTTAGAGATTTATCTGGCAAAGGTTTATCAGAGAACATGTTAGCAAATACGGAGAAACTCGTGAAGAAAAATACTCTCTAAAAAAAGAGACAAACTTCAAGAAATTAAAAATAACGGTTCTTAGACTTGCTTATAAAACTTTCAAACACGTATAGAAAGGGTTGCAAAACTTAATCATAAACTTAAATTATCATCATCATTTTATTAATATTTTCCTAATGATAATTCAGTAAATCCTCTGTATCACTTTCCATTATCATGTATCAGAATCTCTCAGCATCATCTTCCATCAGTGGTGAAATGGATAAAATCACTAAATACCAATAGTTGGTCGCAGATCCGCTCCTCACCAATAGATTGACCACGTGAAGTTTCCTCGTTTTCTTCGCGTAACATCAAAATAGTGGCAAGTTTCCCATAGAATGTCCTCACGGGAGGTACCCTTCCTTTGGTAGATTGCCTATGTCTTGTCTTGCCTTACTCTATCAACCCTTAATCCATCATGTCAAATCATAATGGTTACGACGATGATGATAATGGCATATGAGTAGAACAGGTGAAAACGAGTAAGAGGATGAAGAATGCGAACTTGGAAATTTTAGTTAGTACAATACGAAGAATAAAGCGAAAGATTAAAGTACTGAAACAATTAAAGTATTCAATTAAAGAAAACAATTAAGGAAGTTTATTAAATTAAGAATTGAATTTAAATATTAATTTAAGTTTAAAATTAGAATAAGCTTATGAAAGACGAACTTTAATGCAACAATTTCAGTATCTCAGGATCCTTTGAGAAAATATGTTATTGCTTCAAAATTTTCATCTTTAATTTCAAGGATTATCTGGGATTTTTATTTAAGTTTTATTTGTTCGAAAAGTTAGTTACTAGAAGACTTTTACTGTTCTTAAAGAGTAAGGAAATGCAATAACTTTAATTAAGAAAGTGTGATCCTTTGGGGACTAATCTCATTTCTTCTAATGTAGTAATTTTCTGTAATTTACCAACGCAATTATAGCAATTCTAATGAAATGATTATGTTTAAATTCTACTTTAAACTTAAGGAAAAAATATATTTAAATTCATATTTAATATCAAAGATATCTTTCGATTAAATATTCATATTCATTCAGATAAATCCGACATTCGAAAGCTTTTCATCAGCTTTTCTACAAATATATTAAAAGCTAAAACATTTTTTAAACTTTAAACTTAATTTTTAAATGTTTTTGAAGAAGTTGAGGTTTTTTAAATTTAACTTTTCCTCAAGACACTAGAAAAGTTGAATACAAAATCCAACGTATCCAAATTCTATACTCTCTTGTGAGCTATACTATTCAAGAAATTACTCAAAATTAAGGGGTTTTTTATTCTTAATTTAAAGGGATAAAAAAGACACTCTATAGTTTAGATAAAGAATTAAATTTATAACATTTGAGCTATGTAACAAAGCTCATTCCTCACTAGAAAAAGAAAGATGGTGAAAGGTATTACCACAAATCCATCATCGTTTCACGTTACGTTGCGTGTTATTGCCGATGCTATCACTGAAATTCCATCACTAAGTGTACTAACGACTTACGATACAATTTTAAGATCAAAAAATATAATTCAAAACACATAATTTGACACGTTACGATCGAAATTTAATGTATTCTAATCATCCTCTAAAAATGTGATTACCTTCGAAGAGTATAATATTCTTTAATTTCCTAGAAGAAATATTAAGATAAAATGATTTCCTAAGAGCTATTTCCTTTAAAAAATTTACGAATCTAAAAGAAACTCTCTCTTAATTTATTAATTGTACGGGTTTTTAAAGGAATTTAAGTGGTTTTTTTTGTTGCCTACACAAAATACCTCAAGAGATCCTTCGAATGTCGTCCATAGTAACCCGTTACCACTCAAATTTTTCAAGTTTAATTCAGGTTATTTATACCGGTTGCTCGAGGATGAAGGTATTTCGTTAGGAATGTTTAAGTTTAGTTTAAATTAAATTATTCATTGATACTGCAGTTACATTGAATCGTTTCGAAGATTCAATGTAACTGCATCTCTGAATCCTTATCTCCTATCTTAAAACGGTGAATAACTTAGATTTATAAGAATATTTCATTACATAATAATCATAAATATAATTTATAACCTCAAAATGTTAATTAAACTGGATAAAGAATTTATAACGAACCAAAATTGCTTTCTCTACTGAAAATTAAAAAGTTAAGCTATCACTTGAGTTAATTTTCTAAAATTTTGACTTCTTCACATAAGTAAAATGAGAAAAAATTATCATATTTCTTTAACTTAAGTAGTTATTTTTCAAATTTAAAACATTATTTTTGATAAATTTCTCTTTAAAATTCATGAAATGGGTATGAAATGTGTGCAGCAACGAAGAGATGCCATCAGTAAAAAGCTATTGAAATGAGCGAAATGATATTTTTTTCTTTTGTTTTTTTGTAATATAAAACTAACTAACTTAAGCATAATTAACTGTTTAATAATAAATTTAAATTTAAAAGAGAAATAATTGATAAATTTCTCTTTAAAATTCACAAAAACCATGCGAAAATGTTCTC
Organism: Centruroides sculpturatus; assembly: GCF_000671375.1. Lineage (NCBI taxonomy): Eukaryota > Metazoa > Arthropoda > Arachnida > Scorpiones > Buthidae > Centruroides > Centruroides sculpturatus. The sequence continues at coordinate 396,457 of NW_019384452.1, read as the reverse complement.
CAACAAGGAAGAGGTGTGCCATCACAAAAAAGCTCTTTAGACAAGCGAAACAATACTTTTCAAACGTTAAAATTAGCATAAGTAATTAGTCTTAAGTTTAAAATCGAAGTTTTAAATATTATTCTTTAGAAATTTCAATTTAAAATTCATTTAAAATATACATATATTTAACGTAAGAAAACACTTCATACGAGTGAAATGATGTGTTTCAATTATTTCAGCATAAGTAATTGATCTCATACGAAATAAAAAAAACTTAAAAATTATATTATTTACAAAATAAATTTCACGATTTCTTCATGAGTTTTCAAGAAATCTTCATGTTTCATTACAGGATTTATAGATATAAGAACTGAAAATCAATAGAGAAAATAAATCCAGTAAGAACAAATCTTAAAATAATTTTTTTTTTTCAAGAAAATAAAAATAGTTTTATAAGATTTTTATATATAAAAAAATATATAAGTAAAAAATAAGAACTTTCTAACGGAAAATATTAGCTGAGATCGGCAGAAAATAACGCAATAAATTTATCAAGATAAGGGATACAGAGCAGGCTTCTTAAAGGATATAATTGATCCTATTAACGTTAGGAAGATTGTCACGAAAGATAAATCATCAATGAAGAGGGAGAGAAAGAGTGAGAGCGCGTGGCCATTATAAATCGTAAACACTGTAACCACGGGCCACTAATGAAATTTGTATAGAGTTTACAAATTAACGTTACGCAATGATCATCTAAAGTAAAATTTATTTAAGTTAGGCGATTTTCAATCGATTATGATCTTCTAATGAATAAAAGGAATAAAAACAATGTAAAAATTAAGTTAATTTTTGCAGTTTCTTAATTAAGAGTGAGTTCTGTACGATGTAGCAGAAAGAGCAAGTTAGGCGATTTACATCTGAATCCATCTTAAAAATATAAAAAGAAATTATTAAATTTATTCATTTTTTAAACTTTATTCCCGTATTTTAAGCTTATAACTATTTATGAAGCGCTTGGCCATGTGTCTTTTACGTTAACCTTGCATAGCGCCCTCTTAATAAAACAAGAAATATAAAATTTATTTAATTTTTAGTTCGTAAGGGGGCGCTTTATAATACCATTATTGCAGAGCACGAAGCAGATAGTTTATACATAATTAAAATTTAAAAAATGTAAGAAAATAAAATATATTAAAATAAATTAAAAAGTTGTTAATTTTCCGATATTTTTAACCCCTTTTTTTAAAAAAAAAATAATTATATATTTATGATATTTTTCAACATTTGGCAACAATGCTATCGTATTCAATTCAAAGTTCATTAATTAAATTTACTTTTAATTTTATAAAATATCTGAAATATTAAAACCAAAGCATTAAAATTAGTCTTATTTATTTGTTTATAATATTAAAAATGACAAAAATACAAAAGATTTTATATATTATATATATAAATTTTTTTTAATTTATAAGTTTCATAAAGAGGGCGCTACGTGATACGAACATAGAAACCAATGTTTGCTCTACGAATTATTTATATTTCCAATGTGTTTAAATATGTTTCTCGATACCGACTAGAAAACCTAAAGTGTTAAAATCACTATGGTTCCTTTAGGCCATACGTATCGATTACTCTTCACGCACGATGAAGTTGACGCGATGTCGACACTCTGCAGCACTTCCCGGCGTGCTTTACGCGGGGTCACGAGACTCTAAAAGTATGAGAACGTCGCCATTAGTATGTAGGCACCGAACTTGTATTTATGTCGTACATACCAAGAGTTGTTTCTTGGTTCGAGAAGGTTCACGAAATGATGAGTTCTCGTCACGAATTTCCCGGGCATGTCAATTTAATGTTCAAATATTTTGATTTACACGGTCCAAATTCGAAATTTTCGAGTTGAATAATTTTGCCGCTGAATTCGCTCAATTTTCGCGCGTTATATTACGGTTTTCCCTACACAAAAACGAATTTTTTTGCATAAAAAATGTTGCGACAATTGAATTTTTACATAAAATTGCATTTTTTAATGCAAATTTATAAATTTTTATGCCGGAAAAGTTACATTTATTAAAAATTATACAAGGAAAACGCTTAGATTGAATAAAATATCGTGTTAAAATGTTAATTTTTTTTTTTTGAAATTTCACACGTGGTGTGAGTTCGAAAAAGTACACAACCGCCATAAAAATACATAGATTAAAAATAATATTTACCAAAATGACGGCAAGAGGGGATATTTTTAAAAATTCCGAAAAAAAATCCCGTGATTAAAATTATGATGTAGACAGGAAAAAAATTACTCACGGGGGTTGCTTTAATTTCGAAATTTTTATATAAAGTTAATATTTTATTTGTGTTTCGATATCGCAAAACTTGTTGCGAGTTGTTCGAACGTGCAACAAGTCTCTCTCGCGCTCTCTCCACTTACCTCGAGTGCACTGTATGCACCTTCGATTTGTGTTTATCTTATCCCGTGAAGGGTCTTCTGTTAAACCATAGTTTCTACATCCCAGTGTAACATACACAAAGCACTGTTTGGTGGTGGGACGATGATGACGATTGTCAAACGTTGAGTTAAAACGAGTGATTACGACTAAAGTCGAATAGTCATAAGGTAACCGAGGATAGAACACTGACAAACGTTTGCAACCAACGTTTGCTGGGTACGCAATAACAGCGCCACCGTTCGTCAAGGTGAACAGGATCGAACCAAACTGTTAACAGGGAGGTACGATGGATGCGTTTGTAGAGACAGACAGGTAGGTTACCTGTTCCATCCAACCGTACGTTTCTTGTTTATAATTAAACTTTACTGAACATCGCTGGATTTAACTGTAAATAAAATTGAAATTTATATATATATATAATGTTTCTTTATTATATTTTTTATGGTGTTGAAATTCTAAATTGTTTTTTTATATTAATTTGCATTATTTATGCTGTATTTTTTTATGGGAGGAGATGAAATTCGGTTACTTTTAAGTAATTTTTATGTAGAATATTTATTTTGCTTGAAGGTTAGACAAACAGATCGGTTATAGAATTTATAATTAAATGTATTAATTATCAAAAAATCGTTTTAAAATATGCAACGAAGATAAAGAAACATACATAAGATATTTGTACTGTATATGCTTTATGTATAATACAAACATTTACAAAGGCATAGTCTAGAATGGAAGAAAGCTCATGCCTCCTTTTGTTTAACTTCTTTTGATTTATGTCATTTTAGATCAGTCTGCAAAAAATTTACGCACAAACACTATTAATGATGATATTTTGATACGCCTTTATATATAAATACGTTCACATTCTCTCAAATATAAACATATTTATAAAGATAAGTATACTTACAGACAGCCTGACAGGCTTACAGAATGCAAGACTGATGCCATATAAACTACATAGAGAAACTAGTATATGATTCTGTATAGGAACATACATCAGTATATACCTACGTTATACGTTTAGCAGTATGTACTGTACTTGCTCCTATATACAAATATGTATTGATGTATGTACAGTACATGTAAACAGGTTTCTGTATAGTAATAATTTAATCATAAATTAACGTTAATTTATAAGTTTTGTATTTCAAAAAATCTTCCTATTTTATAAAAATAGTTATTAAGTAATTATGAATGGTGTCTATTTTTTTAATGTTGACGTAAAATACCTCTAAATTATCACAAAATAGCACATTTTAGACTGTTAACTAATTATAGAAAGAGATTTTAATTCCAAAAACACTGTTAAATGTATATAAAATAGTATATTTTGAATACAAATCCCTAATATACGTCTGAGAAGGTCTGTTTCTTCTAAACAGGTATAGACTTTTAGAGGTTTTCTAGAAAGTATAGATAATGTTAACCTTCTAAAAAACCCCTAAGTGTGTTTTAAGACGTTTAAGTTATCATAACTTTAAAAAAAAAGTCCCATTTAAAAGCTTACAAAACGAGATATTTTACATAAAAAATTACATATTAATTATTGCAAATTTATTTTCATGTATCCATATTCTTTATTAATATTTTTTTTCAATATTTTTGATAAAAAAAAAAACTTTATTAAGAAGCGCAAATTAATCTTTTAAGCACTTGCTCATTAACGTTAAGGATGTTTGTTATTCTGCTAAAAATGGATAGAGTGAAGAACGTGAGAGTTTGTAGGACGAAGATTAATTACTTTGAGCTTATTCAAATTTTGTCACTTTTACATTCTTATAATTTTCTCTCTTTCTAATTTTCTTCCTTGTCAAAAATTTCTTTACTTTTTCTTTTTTTAAAATTTATAAATAACATTTTTTTCCTGTTTTAATCTTAATTTTTAAAAAGTCATCCAAAATGACATACAAAATTCATTATTCGAATATTTAGGCAAAATAATTTTGGTTTTTCAATTAAGTTTTGTGCTTTTTGGAGCAATTATTCAAAAAAAAAAATATTGAAAAAATTCGAAATTTATCATTTAAATGTGTTTTTATTGTGTTTTCTCACATAATTTTCTTCGTTTAATAAATTATTAAAAATTAATTTAAAGTTTTTTCTGAAAGATTTTCAGTTTTTTGAGGAAGAAATTATCTGAAAAATTAATTAATAAAATTCGAGATTTAAATATTTTATGTTTAGGCAAAATATTTTTTATTTTCACTTGGTTTTTTGTGAAATAAAATCACAAATTTCTTTATAAAAGTAACAAAATTCACATACATTTTTTTGTATTTAAATAACAGAAAGTCGAATTCTCGCTTTATTTTATGTCGAATAAAATCATTAAGAGAGTTAATTTTTAGGATTTTTAAAATAATTTTGTTTTTTATTTTCGAAATTATTAATTCACTAAACTCAAAATTTTGCTTTTTCAATGTTCGAATTTAGAAGCGAAGCAATTTCACTTTTTCACTTTATTTTTCAGCATTATTTTTTTTTAAATAGTTTGCAATTTTAATTTGTTTATTTGTATTTGAAATATTGTTAAAAATTTGAAAATTTTCATTTTGAATGTAAGAAAAAAACATATATATTGTTTTTTTTTCTTCGCTTAATTCTTCCATAAAATTACATTTTTTAGAAGTAATTTTGAATTTTTTCTAAAAGAATTCTTAAAACAATTTTTGGAATATGTTAATAAATAAAATTCAAAATCTTTATTTTATTTATATAATAGAAAAATTTACATAATTTTCATTGCGAAAATATTAATATATAATCCCGATTTAACGTCATATTAGAATATGTTAAACTCGTGCGTTAAATGTGGGAAAAATGTAAACATAAGAACAATAACGCAAAATATAGAAGTTTTAGGTACGTTAAATCGAAGTCAGATAATGTATAAATAAATTACTACGCAAAATTTTTAAGTGAATATTATATAAATTTGATTGTTAAATTGAGTTGTATGTTAAATAATTGTTGTAGTTAAATAATTGAGTTAAATAATTGTGTTGTATAATCTGTTAAATAATAAGTTAAATAATTGGAGTTAAATAATTGAGTTGTATAATCTGTTAATCTAGAGAACGGAGTTAGATAGATGAAAATCGAAACCAGATATGGGATTGAAGTCCCAATTAACTATATATTAACTTCCTATATAGACAGGAAGTCATGTGATTTTAATTCAAAATTTTCTCGAGATAGATGACCGGCGTGACTCTGTTGTTATCAGGAGAAGTATGATTTACAGGGGCAAGATACTATTAAAATTGAGACCAAACATGAAAAGCTTAGGGAACCGGAGATCTCGATTAATTATATACAAACTTATGGTTCGAACCGGAAGTCACATGACTTTTTTAAAATAAAAATTTCATCCTGGCATTGTGAAAATAATTGTCTCGTATTTCAAAATAATAATTACTCGTTTATATATAAAACTATGTACTGAAAAATTGTATACTTGATTGAATTATTATAATATTAACTGCTAAACTGTTCTATAAAATAGAAATTATAATGCAAAAACTCGATTTTACGTCACTCGTTGATTATGTTCCTGCATTTTACGTCTTTTTTTATCCCTATGTGAAAATGTATATATTTATTTATTTATTAACTGATATAATTTCTACGATGCGCTAAATTCGGGGTCGATAAATCGAGATTGTATAATATAATTTATGTTAATTTCCTACTTAAACGTTGATGATAAATTATATACTGATAATGTTTTCTATATTAAGGTGCCTCCATTTAACGCCGCAAACTTAGCATTTTCTCGCATTTTGCGTTTTAGAATCCTTGCATATGCATTGTAAGTAGCTAATTTAAATTTAAATTTTAAAATAAATACGTTTTATTTTATGTTTTTAATGAAGATTAAAGAGATTTACGTAATACAGACAGACAGATGTTTATGAAATTTGTCATATATCTCATTAACTGTCTTATTTTGTGTTTCAAAAAAAATATGTCTCATTAAAGAAACTTATAGAATTTACTAAACAGAAATCGCTTCCATGTTTATTCAATATTTTATTTTATAATTTATTTTAATTTTAATAAATACATTTTAAAGTTTAAAATCTTTGTGAACTTCACACGTTTACAGAGAATTTTTAATAAAACTTTTTTATAACGCTACGTCCTCGTTATAACGCTGAGTTTGTTTTGTAAAATGACGCATACAACTTCTTTATAAGTCGTGGTTTTTTATTTAAAAACAACAATTTTTATAATTTAAATTATATATTAATGCAAATTAAGGAGAAAAAACCTTTATAAAAGTTATATATATTTTTTAAAAAGTTGCATTTTATTACGTTTTTTATATTATATTTTCTTGGGAAATTTACAATTTTTCCGCTTCGATCAATTGAATTTTTTTTTGTTTTTTAATCACGAGAATTGATTTTTTTAAACTTTTAATCATAAAAATCGAAATAAAATTGAATTTTTTAAATGTAAAATAGTTTTAAATTATTCATTAAAATACTTTTTAGTTGTAATAATTAATTATTTTTGGTTTATAAGGAATTTATGGTGGAGCCCCTTGTATAGATTGATACAAATGTACAGCGTATAAAAAATGCAGTAAAAATGAATATAAAAAATACAGATTATAAATTTTAAAAAATAATAAAATATTCTACAAAATTCACTAAGATTATTTAAAAATTTAGTAGAAAAAAAAGAGTAATAAAATGCAAAAACTAGAAAGCATTTAATAAAAACGCAACATATAAAATATGTAGTTGATAAAGTTAGAAAAATTACATAAATTTATGTATTAATTAAAGAATTATTGTAAATGAATTAAATTATACATAAAATAAACTATGATAATAAAATTAAACTTTAAATAAATTAAAAAGTAGCAGTAAAAAAAAAACACAAACATGTAAATTTAACAAAAACGCAACGATAAAATTCAATAAAATATAAGATTTTAATCGTTTATTACCTTTATTTATTTATATGTATCTTTTAAAATTTTACCGTTAATTTACTATATTTTAAATAATTAAATTTAAATTTTACTGTTTTTATTTTATCTATTTTTCAGAATAAGAAATAAAGGTTTTATCATTGTAAATACAGTCGATCCTTCCACAACGGTAACTTCTAAACAGCGACCATTTTTTTAAAACAGAAAATGTATACAAATAACCTTCGAACAACGGACATATTTTAATATTCTCATCAATGGCAGTTGTATACTGAGAATGTAAATTATAAATTATCTTTTATTGTTGGATTTTTATAAAAATAAAAATTATTTACTATTATTTCTTCGCTTGGTATATTGTTAGAAAGTTACTAACCGGTTGTTATATATAAGAGAGAAATTATGACGATAAACCCTCCAAGATTTTCACATTTTTGGATTCAGAGGGGCTTAAAATATCGAAAAATACAAAAAAATTCAGAGGTTTTTTTCTGTATGTATGGATGTTAATGTATGTTTAGGTGACACGATTTTGTTCACCCTCTGTGAAGCTTAATAATTCAATTCCTGAGCTTTTTGTCGAAAATTTGTAAAATTTTGCAGGGAGGTTTATATATTAGGCGCTTCGATACTATTAAATTTTGATTGTTAAAGGTCAAGGGAGTGGAACATAGAGGAGGTCGTGTGCCATATCTCGAGTAGGGTAGGACTTAATACAGATTTTACTCGTTATTAGTTTTTTAAATAAAATATAACAGTTGGCCCCATAAGCAGTTTTTAAGTGTTTAAAAGTTGCTATTTAACATTGTACTCGGATTTTTATAAAATTGCAATATTCACTTTTTGTATTTTTTCATTGAAAAAGTAATTAACTTACTATCTTTTTATAATATATTTATGAAGCTACAAATATCGAATTACTGCTTTTGCATTTTTATTACAAATTTTTTTCTTTGTGTAATTTTATAAGGTTACAAAAATACCACATTTCTTTATATATTTTAAAAATAAAATTACAAAATATCTGTATGCATTGTTTCGTAATAATACATTCAACATGCATTATTACGAAACAAAAAACATAGAAATTAAATTTTGTTTACTATTCTATTAATTTTTAAATAATTGTTCAATTTTGCATGCATAAACATATTAATAATTATATCTAACGCGTGACTTATCTACGCACGACAATACCTTCATTTATTATTTTATGAAAAATAAATGAATTAGACTGCTTTTATTTTTATAAACTGTCAATTTTTTCCATTTAAAAATTGTTGTAAGCAAAAAATAAATTCAAGAAATTGAAAACATTATTTTGCATTTTTTAATTGTTAAAAAAATGTAGAAATTGACAAGTTTTTTGCGTTTTTTAAAAAAATAGCAGTAGTGTAATCGACATTTTTAAGTAATATTATTATCTATAATCGTTTCGTCATAATATAATGTTACGTAACAATTAAAAAGTGCTAAATAGCATATTTTTCTCATAATTGTTCAATTTTTACATGCATAAATACACCAACAATTTATACTTGGAAAAGTACGCGTGACAATCTATCTTAACGTTAGCTATGCTAACAATCGAGTATTAACATATGATGTATCTATTCACTCGATTAAAACTTAAGAGTATAATTGCAATTATATGATCGATGTATAAATATACAACAGATATTAATATTAATTTTAATTGATGCACAAGTTGTAGTATGTAAATATATATATATATTGGCTTATTTATCATAGTTTTCTAGAGCAAGTTACAAGTGTTCTACTGATTATTGATTGCAACTGTCTCTTGTCGTCATTCACATTATTGATTTTCATCCCTCAAATAACTATTGGAATGTTAGTGACTATTAACTAATTCTTAGCAGGTTATGTCCTTATTATATATATAATAACGTTTATTTCTCATCTTTATCATTAATTTTTTAAATGAAATTTTAGCGTTTTTCTCTGATAAAAATAATAATAATTAAGCTTAATTTTATATGTTTATTGTATTTTTGGGAGGGAGGCGTTTTAGGTGATTATTTTGCTTTTTTTTAAAAAAATATAATAATGATATTAAATATTATTTATTTATTAAATTTTAATATTTTTTAACAATAAAAGATTAAAGAAAATTTATAATTTTCTGCGTTTTTTTAATAAAATAGCTGTTTTTTAATTCACACTTTTAATGATAGAGTATTAAATGTATTTAAAGAATACATACCTCATTTGTTTTTTTAATATTTTTTTTTACTTTTTAATTGTTTTATTTATAAAAATGAATTTCTTTTTTTATAATTTTTTATTTAGTTTTAATGAAATAAAAGTTAAATTTACGAAAATAAAATTACATGTTTGTTATTTTTATTTCAAATAAACATAATAAAATGTTTATTATATTATATATATTTGTAAAATTTTTGAGTTTTTGCGTTTTTCTATTGTTAAAGTTTTCAGATAAAAATGATAAATTTAAAAAAAAACATTCTGCATTTTTAATTGTTACGTAATAATATATAAAAAGTGTCAATTGTGTAACTGATATAGTTACGCAATCGACGTTTTTATATATTATTACGTAACAATTAAAACAGACATTAATTAATTTTTTTTAAAAAATTCAATACAAAATTTGCATTTTTTTTTTTTTAAAAGTTAATTTTCTTTATAAAGAAAATATCATTTTGAATATTTTTATTACAGAGTAATTTACATAATTTATCAAAATTTAATTATAAATTAAAGACTAAACAACAGGATTTATTATAATGACAATTAAACTATTATACATTTAACTTAATTTTAAAATTCGTTAAATTCGTTTAGAAAAGAAATTTTTACGAATTCACTTTAACTATTCAGTTCCTATTTGCAGGAGACTTTGAGAATTTGATTCTATTGAAATACTTTTGGAGAATTTTGCAAAATTCTGTGTAAACATTGCAAAGTTTTCAATCTAATTAAACGTAGTTTGCATTTAGAAAATTGAAATTTGATAGAATTATTTGATAATTTCAATCATTAACTTATGAGTAAAAGGTTAATTAAATTATATAAAATTAGTTGAAATCTTTTATATTTTTGTTTATATTTCATTTTATTATCTGAAGTTAAGTCGATAGGAATTATCTTTAAATAAATAATTCATTTAGAAAGTTAAATTAATATAAATTAAAATATATTTCTTGATATTTTTTTTTGTCTAGCTGTTAAATTTTGTTTTGAACTTTCTCTAGTATTTTCTTTAATTTTTTTTAGTTAATTAAGATTTTTAGGTATTTTAGTTTAGTTTATTTAATTTCTATTTTAATTTAGTTTCCTTTTTTGAAAAAAAAACATGTAAAAAGTGTTAAGTATTTTTTTTATTTTGCATTTTTTAATTGTTATCATTGTTAAAATGTCAATTACAAATCTGCTATTTTAACAAAAACGCAGAAAATATTTCAGTTTCTTCATTTTTCTGCGTTTTTGTTAAAATAGCAGATTTGTAATTGACATTTTTAGTAGTATATTATAACGAAACAATTAAAAAACACAAAAATTACACTACTTTTTCTTTGTTTTTTTTGTGTAATTTTTTCAGCTTTAACAAAATCGTAAATTTGGAATTAATTATTAACCTAAATAACTTTTTTCTTAAATATATATTTCTTAAAATGTAAAGAACAGAATAAGCTATTTTATTCTTATATATCTCTGTCTTTCTTTAAAATAAACAGAGTTACACAGTTTGAAGGATACAATCTATTTGTATACTTTATAGCAAAAGATGGAAAAAAATCGCATCTCTTTCTAAAACAGCACATAAAATATTCAAAGAAAACATATTTATATATAAAGTTTCAAGTATAAACAGTTATTCTGGCAACAGTATCGGGTTAAAAAAAAGAAACAACATTCTAAAGGTATTAAAACCGGTAAGAGGCTAAAAAAATTGCAGCAATTGTAGATCATGAAGATGACTTCTTTCTAAAGAATTACATCTAAAAAATTCACTAAAAGATTCTTTCGTGTCTTGTAAATATAAAATAACATTTCAAGTAACTAGTTTAAGTTAAGTGCCATTTTCTAGAATGGCTCGTAAACACGTGAAGCGTTAAAGAAGGAAGTCATAGTAATTACGATATTGTAATGAAGAGACTATTTAACTTCCAATATCTAATTGAGGTGTTTACGAGGGTATATGGTAGGCAAAAATCATTATGTCTGCTGTTTAATGGCTGGTCGATAGTGGCGACCTCCTTCGACTATTATTTACCACAACTTCTGGTCAATAATATCGATCAGACACACACACACACACACACATACACACACACTATTCTATCAAGTTTTAGGAATTAAATGTGTTCCATTAGTTCACTTTGACACTATTTACTACTTGTAATTAGATGTTCTTGTGATTAATACTCTATAATTTTTTTAAAATTTTTTTATTTAAGGCCTTAATAATATATTTTTAGACATTTTTACTGATTATAATCGGGAATTTTGAAGCATATGTTATAACTTAGGTACAACTTGTGGCATTTTTATGGAAGTTTGTGCAGTAACTATACTTTTCTCCCATTATTTTAATATGATAAATATTATTGTCACCTTCCTGTTGTCGATTTATCATAAGGAAAACCCTTCATGTCTTTACCATTTGCTGAAACGATTTGTTCTTTTTTACGTCTATAAATCGATAAATAGACAAAAGTGACAAACGTGATGGATCCATAAGGACTTCTTTTATAGTAATTCTTTATCACAAATGTAAACTTTTCATATTTCTATAGATATATATATATATCTTCATCACATAATTTATTACCTTTTACTACTTTATAAGTTATAGAATATGGCTTTAATCCTTGATATGTTCCACTCTTGTTTTCTCTTGTATTCTATACTTCTTTCTTAGGTTTTATGCTTGTCTCTTCTTATGTTCTATTCTTGGTTCCTTCTTATACCGTTTCCCTTGTTTCTTTTTAGTTCTATCGTTGTTTATTTTTATGGTTTGTCCTTGTTTTTTCTAGTTATGTTATTGTCTTTTAAGTCCTGTCCTTGTTTTTCTTTTTCTGTCACCGTCTCTTCTTGCATCATGTTCTTGTTTCGTAAGTTCTACACTTGTTCCTTCTTCATTTTTAATCATCATCATCATCATCATCACTGTCCAGGGGATCAGTGCCCTTTGCAATCTGATGCCATTTTCACATCCTTTTTCATCCCTATCTGTCTATCTATCCAGTGGCATCCTCTCTACAGAGTGTTGCATTTGATGAACTAGTCCTCTCCATGTTTCCCTATTCCAGGCTTCTCTTAAATCCTTTCCAGTCCAGTCCTTGATGTTGTCTCTCCAAGTCTTTCGGGGTCTTCCTCTAGGTCTTGTCCCCTCCACCAGTCCCTCAATCACCGTCTTTAACAGTTGTCCTCCTGATCCCCTAGCCAAATATCGTACTTTTCTTTGTTGGATATTTATAAGCAACTCTCTCCTCAAGCCCAGCCTGCCCAAAACCTCCGCATTTGTCATTTTCTCCGTCCAACTTATTCTTTGCATCTTTCTCAGGCACCACATTTCAAAAGAGTTAATTCTTTCCATCATTTCACGTGCGAGAGTCCATGCCGCGCATCCATATGTTAATACACTCCAGATAATTGTCCTTAGGATCTTTATTTTCAGTTTTATGTTAAGGCCTCTGTTTGTTAATATATGGTAAACCTGATAAAAGGCAGCTTTTGCTTTATTAATTCTGCTTTTAATTTCCGTATTACATCTATTATCACTCATTATCCAGCTTCCTAGATATTAAGACTTTTAACCCCTTCAAGTTCCTTATTTCGCAGAATGATCTGGAATTCATCCATATCTTCACTCTTTGAAACCTTCATTACCTTTGTCTTCTGTTCATTTATTTTCATATGGAATTTCTCCAATCCAGTTTTGAACAGTCGATTCAGAATTTTCTGTAATCCCTCTTTACTTTCACTCAGCAGGACCATGTCGTCAGCATATCTTATGTTATTTATCAAGCATCCATTAATCCACTCACTGTAAATATTAAATAGCAGTGGCGAAAGTCCGCATCCCTGTCTCACTCCTTTTTCCACCCTTATCCAGTTGGATTTTTCTTCATCAATTTTTATTATTGCTTTCTGATTTTTGTATAAAGCGAAAATAATATTAATTATCTTCTTATCTATTTAAATTTTTTGAAGTATTTCAAATAAAACTGTGTGATTAACATTGTCAAACGCCTTTTCATAGTCCACATTCATCCCTATCTGTCTAGGGCTTAATGAACCACTTCCTGAATACTATTTCAAATAAGCAATCTAATGTGACTTGTCCTCCTATTTGTCTCCTCCATAATTTCAAGTGTTATAGTTTTAATTGCTCTCTTGTCACTCATTCTAACAATGTGACCAAAGAGGCCGAGTTTCCTCTAAGTGACCCTTTGGAATAGAGTTTTCGCTGGTTGGACTCTTTTATAGACTTCGTCATTTGTGATCCTATCATGCCAAAATACTTTCTTCCTATAGCATTTTCTTTCAAAGGCCTCTAATCATCTAGCTTCCTGATGTAAAACACATGCCTCACAGCCGTAGAGTATACCACTTGCATGCGTCCAGAATTTTTAATTTTGTTTTTATTGTGATGTTTTGACTTTTCCAAATTTTGTCCAAGGCTTTGAGATTACCAAATCCTTTGGCTATTCTTGTATTTTATTTCTTCAAGATAGTCTATATAGTCTATCTTTTAGTACTTGCACAGAATTATGAGTAAGCTTCTGTTTTTTATATTATATTTTTTAAGAAATTATTTTAAAAATCTTTCATTTCATTATTTATATACAAAAGTTTTTATAAGATAAAATCAAAAACAAATTTTATCTTCTGCTACGCCTCAGATAAGTGGAAAAATCTTTGAATTCTAGACAGGATAACATAGGAATTACGACTTAGATAAACTATAGGATAGATAAATAGGATTAAGAAAAAGGAATTAAACATGTTTATAACATTACTTCAATCATAAATATGGATTAATTTTACAATTCTGATGGAATTCTCTTTATAAAGCCACAATTTTCTATATATTTTAATAATTTATAGGTTCTAAATCTTAAAGATTTCGAATTTTGAAGCACAAAAATGTTGTTTCCATATTTTTGAATGTCTATATTATATTATAGGTCTACAGGATGTTTCTAACCAAAGTTTTAAAGAAAACTGCACTAAAACGTGTAATAAAATCTTATATTTATATTAATACGTTTATAATAAATCTCATCCTAATTTTAATAAAATAATCTTAAACGTTGAACAGTTTTTGTGTCTTATCGTATTAAGAAGTTAATAATTTAAAAATTACGTTGAAAAAAAAAAATAATGTGAAGAAATCAAAACTGTAGCAAACGATGATAAAAATCCCTTTTATCTAAAATATGTCATCACAAAATTCAGCAGAAGAATATTTTATATTTTTTTATTAAGAATAAAGTGGTAAAATCTGCATTAATCTAACTCGTCATCCACGTATCAGTTTACAAGAGGGTTCAAGATTTTATCGGTAAAAATTCGAAATTTCCTGCTTTTAGATCGATTTTTTTAAAATAAATTCATAAAATAATAAGATAAGTGTTTGCTAATAATTTAAAATATCTGATATTCCTGTACATAAGTAAAGAAAAAGTGAAGGCAATTCATAGGAATGTCACGCAAGTACTGTACAAGAAATGAATATCACGCTACATTCAAGGTTTACTTTTATCTATTTTTTATAATATATTAAAGTTATATATTAAGAAAATTATGGACATTGAACATATGTTACCTTTTTATTAAATATTAAACAAATTTGTTGGTAAGGTTTTATAACAATGTTGAAAATTGAAGGTGTGTTGTGTGTCGCAAGTTTCCAGAGAAAATATTGGAAATTGATTGTATGTTGAAAGGAAATGACTGGGCATTGGGAAGTTTTTTAACAGAATATTGGATACTGAACACGTGTTCTCTGTCAAAGATTATTATTCTACGGTATTAACAATATTAGACAATACGCCATACAATCTTCTAGCGATAAAAACCTTGTTTGTTCTTATAGATACAAACTTTTACATGGGAGAAATTATTCGTAGCATCATTAGGTTTTAAAACAAATAGGGAAAAAGTGAAATATTTTGATAGAAATGTTTTTAAAATTTCGATTTTCATGTCATCATAAGAAGACTATGATACATATAACTATGAAGAATCTTGTTTTTTTTTCCTTATTTAATTAGAGAGAAAAAAAATTATATTACTGACATTTACAGATTAAGATTGACAGAGAGGTAAGCTCTGATGCTATTTGTAAATTTTCTAGGATACAAATACCTAAAATTAACATTAAATTCAAGAATGGGATTGGTTTGATAGAAGAAGGAAACCCAACAACTAAAGAGGACTTTCTATAAGAAACTGGCCTCTCGAGAGGACTTTCTATAAGAAACTGGTCCCTATTTAGGTATTAGACATGTGAAGAAAACTCCACGCTGTCTGACCATTGGTTAGTTGCGAACCCGCAACCAATTAGCAGCTTTCAGTGGTTTTATCCACTACAACATTGGTGGGCAAATTCAAGATGATGCTTAACTTCCATATTAGCAGCATCTTTCAAGTGAAGATCTAAATGATTTTACTAAATAAATATATGTGAGATCATCCCTTATCTATCGTTTGTAGCCTCTGTAGAAATCTGAAGATGGGGAATTCACTATAAATTTCAAGTTAATAATACAAAAAGAGAATGATGACACATTTCTTCTCACTTTCATCCTTACTTAATTAAAGAAAGAAAAATTTGAAATTTTACCGGTAATAAAGAAACAAACTTAATTACTGACATTTACTTAAAGATCAATAGGAAGATTATCAGTTTCAGAAGCATCAAAGATCAGCATAAAATTTAGGAAAGATTCTTAAGTTCTATATTAACTGTACTGTATATCGTCACCTTTAAAATGATATTATTAAATTTATGCTTTATTTATAAGATTTTTAGCTATAATTTTACAACTCTCGACTTTCTTATGATACAAATATACCCTTCATCTATCATTTAACTTCTCTGCAAAGATCTTAAAACTGTAAACTTTACAGCAAGTTCTAGTTTAATATAAGCATAGGAATGGCAATAAATTTCTTAAAATTGCAATTTTTATAAAGTATAGATGCTTAGAAACTCGTATAATTGTGCCTATAAGTGTCTAAACTGTGTATTAAAACGAGAGAAACGTTAACACTCTCTCCTGCTGCGTTAAATCTCCAATTTGTCATTAGTAAACGGATGCAAAATTAAGGAGAATGATGTTGTTGGACGTACAATTTGCATTAATTAATGCTAATATACTGTAAGGCGATATCATTAACTAATGTTAAATTGAGCAATTAAATTTTTAAAGTAATTTTTCAACGTGTTGCAAGTTGTAATTAAGATCAACGAACAACTTTACGTCATCGTGATAAAAATCCATTTTCGGAAACGTCATGTAACGTATAATAGAACGTGACGTGTACCAATCAAATTTAGGTTTGTTTACCTTCACGGAACGTCACAGAATGATCTTGGTTTATCTTCTATAAGTGAATATCGAGCGGAGATTCGTGTATCAAATGTGATGTTGTATAGATATGGATGGAAGAAAAATGAGAAATTATATCATAAAAATTATAATATAAAAGCTAATAGTCTTAAAATTAAGGAAAGAAAAATATAAAAATTACCGAATTATTGACATCTTTCTAAACAAAAACTTTATAAAAAATTAAGCTTAAAATTCATCCTTAATTTTTTACGCATCACTTTGCAATGGAAGATCTCGCGTCGCGTCGCGTCGACGTACGTAAAATTTCCAATATTTCCTTAAATTTTTCATTTATAAAAATAAAATTATAACAGTTTTCTTATATTTTATAAATGGAACTAAATTTGAATCAGTTTATTATTGTAAAACAAAACAAAACAAATAAATAAATAATAATAAACAAACTCGCATCATCCTATCGCGCTCAGCGCTAAACGATGACGCGTCGCGCCATTGTGTTAAAGAATGCCACCGACCGTCGTACATTATTCAAAATAATATTCTAGAATTCATCAAAATTTTCTAGAATTATTATAGATTTTATTATACGTTATATAATAAATCTATATAGATATATAATTTGATTTAATGTTTTTATATAAGGTTAATACTAGATAATGGCATGAGTAAGAGTAGTTTTAATTAATATTTATCATGCAAGAATGGAGACGATTTCAAGAAAAATACACAAAAATACCCGCATGAAAATCAGATTTCATTTTAATAAAAATTAATTCTAGCATTCGTGCATGATATAGAAAGCAATCACGAAATTATTTCAGTTTGAATAAAATTCAATTGCATTTTTCGCTTGAATAACTTGAAAAAAATTCATTTAAAATCTTTACTTTTTTTTTTTTTTTAGTTTTAAGTAAATTAAATTTTTAAGGATCCAAAATTAAGTCTTGGTGAATTCTATTTTATATCCATGTTTTTGTTTTTTTTTTTTTGTATACTGAATGACGTGGGATGATGTGAGATAAAGATATCGATAAAATGAAGTTAATAAAGTCAAAGGCTAACGAAATTCTAATCTTGCCATTTGAAAAGGAAACAATTGGGAAGTGAAAGAAGCCTGTGGAAAAACAGTAAAAGGTACAAAAGGAAAGAAAAGTGATGTGCAGTTAAAGGTAGGGAAAAGAGCAGTGAGATGTAAGGAAATAGCAAAAGATAGAAAAGAATACTAGCAGAAAAGAACAAAACAGTAAAATCTTTGAAGCCAGCGGGGAACGGTGAACAGTGAAGGTAAATAGAGAGCCTGAGGGAAATAATAAACAGTAAAAGAAATAGAAAGAAACGAGTAGTAAGTGCTAAGCAGAAGGATTCAGTGCGATGTGATAAACAATAAAAGATAGAGAAGAGAACTAGCAGAAAGAAGTAAACAGTAAAAGCTGAGAAGCCAGTGGGAAACGGTAGAAGAAAGCCAGTGGGAAGTGGTAAACAGTAAAAGGTACAAAAGAAGGAAAGCGTTGTGCACAACAATGAAAAATTGGAAAAATAAAAGTAGAGAAGCCTAAGTGCTAAAGAGTATTAAATATGACAAGAATGAAGAGAAAGATCATTTTCTTCATTCCAAGTAAGGTATGATTGTTCTATTATATAACACTGAAATTAAACACCTAAGAAGAAAAATAGAGATTTAGAGTAGTTTATATAATACTTGATTAATGAAAGTTTCTCTTTATATATATATTTATATCCGTAAGGAGTGAATAAAGTTTATGTTTCTATTCAGTCTGTGTTCAGTTTTTAAGTTAAAAGGCTAATTGCCTCGTTATAACAATTACTTTCGTGATTCGATAACCGAGATGTTTACAAGTTGACGACATCCATGTAATTTTGTAAGCCATTCTCTCCGTGTAATCTTATCGTTAAACGAATTATTAAAGATCAAATTTTTCGTTGAAAACTAAGAAAAAAAAATATAATTATCATACAAGTCTTTAATTTTTATTAAATATATATTAATTTCCTTATTATAATTTCTTTGTCATAATAAAGAGTGATAATGACATCAACCGAATATTTTTATCAGTTTATTCTTTTCTGGTGGAAGACAGAATTTCTCGACAAAGTAAATCAAATTTTTAAAGTAAAATATGAAACTTTTATGGAATAAAATTTACTTTCTATTCAAATAATTTGTTTTTCGGTTAAATTATTTAAAATTTTCTCATGTTTTTATCGAAAAATATTTATAATTTAATATGTAAGAAGCTGAATATAAAAATCAATTTTTTTTTCTTAATTTTAACACAATAAATATATAATATCTAAAGAAAATAAATCTATCAACTAGTTGAGTAACTTTCCTGGAAAAATAATTTTAAATTGTGTATGGCTTCATCTGTTATAAGATTTTATTTAAAAACGAGTAAAATCGCCATTATGCCCGACCCCCTTTATCTATCCACCTTCTCGACCTTTAACCACCAAAATTTAGTAGCATCTATGCCCCTAATATACAAACTTCCCTGCAAAATTTCAGAAATTTTCGACAAAAGTCAGGAATTATTAAGCTTAAATCTGAGTGAACAAAATTATGCACCCATCACTCACAAATCCCCATACCCATACACAAACATTCATACATACAGAAAAATATATATTTTTTTGGAAACGTTTCCAGGTCCTCCGTGTCAAAAAATATAAAAACCTTACCAGGGTTTAGTGGTTTTATCCACTCGGCCATTGGTGGAATAAGAAGATAAGATTATGTAATCATCATGTTCATAAGAACTGGATCAGATGATGCTAATGGAAGAAAGTATGGACAAAGAACTTATAAATCTTATCTGAACAATTATTGTGTCTTTCATCACTGTTGGATTTCTTACCAAATAATTGATGAAAGAATAAAAAAACTTTGAAGGAAAGATTATCAATTATCCGATCATGTGCCACTAGTTTACTTTATCTCGAATAAACAGGCTGATGCTGGGACATGATATTTCTTATTGAATTTCTCAGAGGAAAATTACAGATTCTTTTTCTTGGAGTTTTTATAAATGATACAGAAAAATTTATTTATTTTTTTTACAATTTTTCACTTATTTCTATGGATAAATATTATAAATAAATCAAGAATTAAATAAATATAGAGAAGAATGGTTAAGCTTCATAACATGCAAATAAGTGAAAAACATAAATGTATAAAAAATAATAGAGATAATAATATTTAATAGAGCTCCTAATATGATTAGAAAAGATTGAGCAATTTGTACCTTGTTTAACTGTAAAGAATCGATAGACCATTGTCTAATTGTCAAGTAGTTTCCAATGCGTTATGTAGTTCTTTATGGGAAAATGTCTTAGTTTATTGAGGAATTTATGGTGACAATAAACTGGGTTATGACATTCGATCAACAAAGTGAAATTTCTATGAGCTGTTGCCAAACCAAGAGTTTTAATTGAAAGCTGTGATTTATCCTGGATAATATGCCAAGAGGATGCCTCCAGAGAAGTTTCTATGGGAAAGTGATCCCTATTTAGGTATGAAGAATCCGAAAAGCTCAACGTGGTCAACCCATTAGTAATGCTCAACTCTCGAATCCTGCGGTTTTATCCACTGATGGGCTATAAAACTGATCTAAAATATGATTTAAAGGTGTGATTAAACGGTGATCAGTGATTGAAAACGGTAAAGAAATTGTAATCTGTTAATCAAAAAATACAATTGAAAACTGTGATCACAGATCAAGATCTGAAATTAAAACTGATATTTGGATTCTCCACCGAAAATAAAATATAAGAATTGGGGATTTAAACCTATGATAGGATTAGAAGCTAAATTAGAATCGAAAAACTGTAATATAAGATTGTAAGGTTAAACAAATTGAGAAATGTGATCTAGAATTACGAAATGAGAATTTTAAATGTCTATTTATTTAACATCCAAAACATCTAACAGATAGGCAAACGTGCAAACAAACAAATAATTTCTTTAAATCTCTCCCTCTAAAAATATCTAATAAACAAATCTTTCTAAAATTAATTAAATTGAAGAATTCTATTATTATATTTTTGTTTTAAACATAAAATGCAATCTCTCATTAATGCATTTTTTTGTTTGTTTTTTTACGAAACGAACTCATTAAACTACACTTAAATTTTCTTCCTAATTATTAAATTCTTTTATATATATTTTTAAAATATTCTTATTTATTTATTTATTAGGACTAAATAAATAGAATAAAATATCTTTTTTCCAATTTTCTAACTTAAATAACGAGTAAAATCTTTTTTAAGTCCGACCCTTCCACTTCAATCTCCCCCCAACCCTTTCACCTTTAAGCACCAAAATTTAAATAATTAATTTATTATTTAATAATTCTTGGCACTTAATATTCATCACAATAAAAATATATTCTAAAAAATCACCTGAATAAATTTACTTTTTGGTGTTTTATTAATTCATGTCTAAGAATTTTAAATTCAGTTTTTTTTATATTAAAAAAAATAATAATAATTCTTACTGAACATACTTTCATGGAAAGGAAACATTATCAAATATAGAAAAGATTTGGATAAAGCAAAGTGAATGTAAATCTAATCTAAAAAATGGATTCTCTTCTTTAATATCTTGGGATATTGACAGAACACTTCATTCCATTTATGCAAGATTTTATTTATATTTTATATATTTTTTAAAAATATTCTACAGCTTTATGTTTACGTAAACATATCTAAAGAGAAATATTTAACGAAAAATATGTTTTATTGAATAGAATTTATACATTAAATGATACAATTCATAAATATTAAAAACTATATCTGAGTTTCTAACGTGGTTACACTTAACATGTTATCTACTTCTTGCCTACGTACTTACCTATCAACTTTATTATTTACCTGTCTATTTACTTACTTACACTCTTATGTACCTGTATATTTACAAAATTATAACATAGCCTTTTCTCTCTACCAAACAAATTTACGTGTAAAAGTGTGAGGCCATAAGATACACTCAAAACCGGAGGCCTTCAGCCTGTTTAGGTTATATGCAAACTCGACCCTCTTGTGCTTCCTCAAACACCTGTCTCTAATGCATAGACACGTGTTTGACACGTATCTATAAATACAAGAAATGTATATAAAAAAATTTCTTAATTATGGACCAATATACAAAAACAGAAACCTTATATACCCTTCATGAAAAGACATTTTTTTAATTATATGTGTAAGCGTTGGATTTCATTTCTTTAGAATTCGCTTGTGTGTAGGTGGTGTAATCATTAATAAATTGTATACCATTAAGTAAAAATTTAGGAAAAAATAAGTTTATCAATCAAAATAACTTTATCTTAAGTGCTTTCATTGATTATAAATTAGCTAAAATAAAATAAAATGCGGAGTGATCAAATTGATTCCTATGTGACATATTTGAAAGGATTTAAAATTTTAAAAATATATTCTAAATAATAAATTTAATTGTGACAATTCTACAAACTTCTTCAAGTTTTAATATTACTTTACACATATAACAGAGAGAAAGTATGGAAATCGATATATGGAATAGCTTGAAATGCAAAGAAATTCTGGAGTTTTTTCTGTATGTGTGGATGTTAATGGATGTGCTGGGCACGATTTCTCACCCTTAATAACTCTTGTGCTTTTTGTCGAAAAATTCTAAAATTTTGCAGGGAGGTTTATGTATTAGGGGCATTGATGCTGTTAAATTTTGGTGGTTAAAAGTCAAGGGAATGGGAAGATAGAGATCAGACCTAATGAAGATTTTACTTGTTATTAGCATTTTCAATTAAAAAAGAAAATAAAGAAATAAGACTCATCTCCACCCTCAAAATTAAGCATTTATCATTTTATAATAATTAATAATAAAAGATTTTATTCAAAAACTTCTTATAACAGATGACACAGTACACACTTTTAAAGTTTGGCCGGGAAAGTTACATAACTCGTTGCTGGATTTTTGTATCAAGAATTCAAATAAAAATATCCTATTGCTATAGTGGATAGGCATTATTATTGATATTAATGAGTAATGCCTATTCAATGGTTTAGGCTAAAGAAAAGAAGGAGAGAGAATGAGAAAAAGGATAAGAAAGAGAACCGGTTTCTTGTGAATCTGAAAGTACGGAAATTAATACGAAATTTCTTGAAAAATGACTACTGTATCAGTATATTTATTCGTCATTAAAGCAAAATAAATTGTTCTTTATTTGTTTTTTTTCGTGTATTTGTACAATTTCAAACGTAACGTGCCATTCTTCCGTTAGATGTATACATTTAGCAAGTCAAAATAAGCCCAAAAATTTCAAAACGACATTAAAATTTAAATACGAAAGCATTATCTCTAAGATCAAAATAATGATTAATAACATTTTTATTATAATTTTTATTAATTTATTCAAATAGTCGTAAGCATGAATAATTGCGAACCACTCGCTCGCCAGAGATTAGCTTGATGATTGATGTGGCATAGACATGAAATCACCTCTTAGGCCATATCAATCTCCAAAATAGCTGTTTTAGTATGGATTCATTCAACATATCATTGTTTGTTTAATGTAATGAGATCAATATATGGATGTCGGCATGCATGAGAAATTTCATCTTATCTGTAATGATAATATAAATGCAAGAAGTACTATCAGCGATACAAATAAATTCAATAATGGAGATACGAATTTCAAAAAAGTTATGTTGTGTATTCAGCGGGTATGACTTAATGTAAATGCAGTTAAATCAGTATTTTTGAAAGAAAATAAATTGAATACTGTTATTATGAGGTTGATGAACTTGATTCAATACAAGAATGAAAGGAAAATTTATCAGGAAAATGAATGCTAGACTGATTTCTCTTATCTTTGATACTTCACTAAGACGTGAATGCCTTGAAGGAAATGCTGTATTATATATAACATCAGGTAAGAATGTTACGAAATCTATATGAGAAATTTGGAGCGTAAAATAAAATAACAGAAAAAGTAAATATATTTAACTTCAAAGTTTGAGCCAATTAATTTATATTATTTTGATAATTTAAGCGTACGTAGTTTGGTGTGGTTTTGTTTGTTGAGATACTGTAAATGCATTATAATTTGCCAACCGGGGTACTTTCCAGGAGGAATTTTATGAGGAAATAATCCTGTTGTATTATATAACAAGGTGTTAGACACATGAAGAAAACCTTGAAACTCCACGTGGCCAGCCTGTGAGGCGCGAACTCGCGACTAATTACCAGCGTTCAGTTGTTTTATCCACTTGTACTAATTAGACGAAAGGTCCTCCCCGTTATCTGAATTATTTATAACATTTGCGTTACATATAAAATTAAAATGTAGGAATTTTAGTCATAGGAAGAGCCTTAAATTTATTAATTCAATGGTTTAGGCTAAAGAAAAGAAACGAGATTAAAAAAAACTGATATAAATAAATTGCTTTTATTTATATATTTTTGTAGAAGGACTCAGGTCCAATTTTACTTCATGCAAGCCCTATTTTAATCTGCTATAAGAAAGAACGTATCATCACAATTGTGATGAAATTATTTATTACTAGAAATACTTAAAATTACTAGAAATAAATGTTCTTATTCTTTTAGATGTAGAATTTGCCAGACCAATTTTATTCTTACACTTTCTCCCAGGGATTTTTTTTCCCGACAAAATAGCGAATCTTTTTAATTCCACGTTGATAAAACAAAGATGAATTGTAAGCACAGTACTGTAAGTTAGATGAGCAATAACACTTCCTAAATAATGGGTTTGTTAGATCGTTACTTCTGATTGAATAGTAGAATGTCACGTGGTCACTGACATCACTGAAACGGAAGTACAATCACCGATTCGAAATCGATAAAACGTTTATTCTACAGCTGATATTTTCGAAAAATAACTAGCCTGTACTTACCGTCAGAACATAAAACGAATATAACCAAAATTTCATATGGATTGGGCAAAAATTGCAGGAGTTATAACGAATTCACACACACACAAACAGAGAGAGAGAGAGAGAGAGAGACGACAGCTTTTATATTAGTAATATTTGCACACGGAAAAGAATAAATAATAATATTTTTACGTACAATAAATCCAAAACATTTTTTTCCTAAATTGATTTTCAAGGAGCATATTGATCAAAATGGCCATCATTGTGATAGAAGTAAACACAATGCAATTTACTACACCAAAATTTCATTGAAATTCTATTATTATAAATATATAAAATTGAAATCATCAATATGGATACACAATAGCATTCTACAATTAAATGAAATATAACAAACCCCTCGATTTAACGATCTAATCAATTTTCGACAAGGTAAATCTCCTATTTCTTACGGGTTTAGTGTTATAAATTGAAAATAAAAACATAAAATTTATTAAAATTATAATAGAAAATTTATAGTGTAGGTCTAACCTTCGAAGTTTTGGCCAAATAACATATTAAACAATGAATATTCGGAAAGACAGATAGACGAAGTTAAATTTTTCATTATAATACTACAGAAATATGCATTTTATACAGCTAAACCCTTGAACAAAGGCCAATGATGAGAAATTAATATATGGCCGTTGTTTGGAGGTTATTCTGTATTCATATTTGTTCAAAGAAAAAAAATGGCCGTTATTAGAGGTTCGACTGTATACAGTCGACCCCCTATAACAGTGTTGATTTTTCCGTTTTATATGAATTCCATGTTGTACGATGTTGTTAGATGTTACAAATACGTGAGACGTTCACAACCCAGCACACATATTTGTAAAATCTAAGTGACTCGTACAACATGGAATTCATATAAAACGGAAAAATCAACAGTGTTATAGGGGGTAGACTGTATATCTGTATAACCGTAAAATTATCTGTTAATATATTTAAAAATATTTTAAAATAAAAATTACTTTTTATATACGGGTAATTATCATTTATTTTTGAAGGTTATTAGCAATTTTAAATATTAAAAAAAATATTTTTTTGACATTTAAAAATTGAAATGTCAAAAACCAATGTTAGTTTACGAAGCGGAAATATTTTAATAACACTTTTTATACATATAAATATTTATAATGTTATTAAATATTATATAAAAACTGTATTTATTCTAAAAAAACAATTATTACTTTAAAAATTGCAGTAAAAATTTATATTTAAAAGCAAATTTGATAATTTATTATTCGATTTTTCTTCTTCTTTATATCGATTTTTCTGGCAAAAACATCGGTTACATTAAGCTGACTTAATATAAAATATAACTTTAAAAAAAAATTCAATTTAATTAGATTAATTCCAGATTAAATAGAAATCGTATAATGGACGGCATATTATAATAATTTTTAGTTTTTCTATTAAAAATAATATTATTTTATCTTCTCTGTTTGCCAGTATGCATGTTTGTATCTCTGGTGAACATCTCTCATGCCATCAACACACTAAAATTTTACAATACGTTGTAATTGACGTTTAAAGTATTGTAATTTAACAGTAGCCATTTTAATATTTATAAAATGGCTGACATTTTAATTTGTTTTTTATTGGAGCAATTTATTAAGTTTTCAGTACAAAAATTTTAATATTATGTGAGGATTATCAAGATATTTACGATATACTAGATGTTTCATTCGATTAGGTAAAACAAAATGGCGGCTTTAGTCTGTACTGTCGACCCCCTATAACACTGTTGATTATTCCGTTTTTATATGAATTCCATGTTGTACGAGTCACTTAGATTTTACAAATACGTGAGCTGTCCACAGCCCGGTACACGTATTTGTAAAATCTAAATGACTCGTACAACATGGAATTCATATAAAACGGAATAATCAACATTGTTATAGGGGGTCGACTGTATTTTAGAATTCCGAGTATAATTTGTGAATTAAATGTATTTGAAGTAAAAATAATAATAATCTGTTGTATGTTTTAGTAATGAAATAAGCACCTTAAACTATTAAAATATTAAATATTTAGATTGTGTTGTAATTGACTGTTTAAAGATTAACGGAGTCCATTTTTCAAAAATGGCTGCCGTTGATTTATAAATTATTATATTTTCTAAAACTTTTCGGTATATTTTAATGATATTTTGACATTATATAATAACTATCAAGATAATAATACTATAGAACGTTCTTTTACAATTGGATTAAACAAAATGGCGGTGGAGTTTTTATTTCAGTACATATCTACTCGTTTTAACAATTAATTTTGTCACTGATTAAACTTTTATTAATGAAATATTAACATTAAGAAAATTTTAAATGTAATTTTTATTGTTTATATTTATATACATTAACATAATATAAGAAGTGACGATGCTATGAAGGATTAGTTATTATCATGTCACACTCAGAGAAGTTTATATATTATTCAAAAACATTAGAGATTTTAGCTGAAAAAAAGGAAGAAAAAATTATAAATCACTACTTTAATGCACGATTCCTTAAAAAATGTATGATTTTACAGCTTTATAATGAATAAAATTTGATAAACAAATTCGAAATTCGTGATTGCAACAGTAAAATATTAATGTAAATTTAGCTGTTTAGAACGTTAAACGTTAAAGAAAATACTTAAAATTATAGATAAAGCATATATTAATAATTAATAATTCATAGAATTTAAAGTACAATATATTAATAATTAATAATAATTTTACCTAATTTTTACTGCTTGGAAAAAAGTATTTTATCACATTCATCTTCAGCATCACCTCGCAGCATCTCTCATTTGCATTATATATGATAGCAACATCTGGCATCAGCTCTTAAAATGGATATCTTAAGCAGAATTTCTGCACATTTTTATGAAAAATGCGGTAATAAAAAATATTAAAAAAAATACATTTTAATACCTCAAATTTTGTAAAAATGCCTCACATTTATTTTATTTTTAAAATTATATCCGAATTTAAAAAATTAAATAAAATATAAAATGGAGATATCTTTAATACATTTTTTTAAATTAAAAATTGAGTTTTTTTTTAGTAAACTAATTAAGTTTTATGATGATTTTCTGATGCGGAATTCTTTCCAACCTCCCAACCTCTCTTTTGATCATAGATAAAAGAAAAATTCTGTGTTCTTGTCTGATCGATATCATATATAGGCTATTATATTTTATATATTTTGACTCTTTTTTCTATTATTTAATTAATTTTTTTATATAAAACTACAATTAATTAAAAAAATCTAGAATAATTTACCTAATATTATACTCTCGGGGGTATTTTACACAAGAGAAAACGTATTTTGGGGGGTTCAATTTTGAGTATAATAATAAATTTATAGACTATAAGATTCAACTTATATTAGTGATGAAACGAGCGTGATTCAATCTTCAAGTTCTTAGGAATTTTTTGATTTTCCTTTAATAATAGAGGAATCATAAGGCAAATCGTTAGTCAGGAGACGACAGACAGATGAATTTTTTCTCCCCATTCAAACAAAGAAATACACTTAAATATTAAAACGGGGGGGATGGTTAAGAATATAATATCTAATTTAATTATCGATCATTTCTGTGTATTTTAGAGTCAACAAATATATAAATATAATCGAAAATAGGGATCTTATTCTTTCGATATCGTTGAATGAGTCGAGCAAAGAGAAGAGACACTTGTTGTTGTTACCAAGGCAACCGCAAGGTAGAGTTTACCTGTGTGAAGCAGCAGCCGGTCGATTCGTATCTGTATGACGTCGTCCAACTCGACACCAGCCAAGGGAATAAATTCTTTAGACAGCTGCATTAAATTGCTTCCATTGTTAGTTGGATACAGGATATTTCTTAATTTAGATAGGCAAATAATAATCGTATATGAAACGGTGTCTTTTTCGTCGCCATTTTGTGTGTGTGTGTGTGTGTGTGTGTGTGTGGTTTTTTTTCACTTTTTTCTCTGAAAATTATAATTTTTCTGCTTATTCTTATATTTATTGTTCTGTTTGTGAGTATTGACGGCTTCCGACTTTGTGTAAGTGACGTCTTCGATCTGGAATCAACCGTGAATGATGTGACGTCAATATTCTACACACACCAATGGCGCATCACGTTCTACTCTTGTATAACGAGTACTTATATTGCAATTAAAATTTAAAAATAAAATATAAAAATCATTTATTGTTAAAGTTCAAAATGTCTTTTTTCATTTTTAATATATGACATTTGTTTTTAACCTTTATAACCTAAAAAAAAAATTAAATTAAATAAAACTGTTGCATATGGAATGAGAAGCATCGCACTTTGTATAGAGTTTCCTCAAGAAAAATATTCTTAATTTAACTATTTATGAAAGATAATTACTTAATTTATATAGAATTATAAAATATTTAAACTATATTTACTTTTGACTTCTAGTGTAATTTAATAATAAAAATTACGTTTTTAAAAATAAATTTTGATCCAAATCGTACGTTTTTGAGTAAATATGATTAATTAATAATACAAAATAATTATAATTAATTTTTATATACATTCCTCTTATATATTGCCGAATAAAAGGGCAAATAACTCGTGTCGCGTCGCTCGGATAAGCGACGCGACACGCGACTACTTTTCAATATTACTTTAATGTTTTACAATCGACTATTCATGTTGTCGCGTCGCTTGCTCAATATTATTATTTGCAATACGAAGAGAACTGACTTTTGGGACACCCTAAATATTACTGTGTAGGGTGTACCAAAAATCCCGCCTACAAATACGAATCGTAAACAAATTTTAAAAAAATAATAATCTATTTTTCTTCCTGAAAATTGATGAAAACATCATTTTAAAATAACATAATTATAAATTTCAGTAAGATAATAATTTAATCTTTAAAGCGGTTAACTGATATCTGGTCCAGCACGTATTTTTAAATTTTCATATCATATAACAGCTGATTAATGCCATTAAATTTGCGAAAATTGAACGTAATGAAGTGTTACATGATACGCGAATTAACAAATTAGCCTATATAACTTTATATGTTATATTTTAATATGTTTTAAAGTATTATAAATATAAAAGGAAAAAGTTATAAAAAAAAAATGCTTTCAAATCAAGTATAAAATCACGTAGAAATTGTCCTTTTATTTATTTATTTTTCTACAAAAAAAAAGTTTGTTGTAACTTTGCTTCTACCAAGGAAAAAAAAAACAATATTTCAAAAACATATTCCAAATATTTTCCTAAAAAAATAAATAAAATAAATAATTTAATTTCTTTTAAATTTTTTTTATAATTACAAAAAAGTAAGAAATTAATTTAATATTTTATTTTATTTTTTAATTTATATAAAATAAAAATATCTTACCAATTACTTCATAAGAAAATTACTCTAAAGTTTTCTGTAAAAAAGGGTAATTTAACTGGTAAAAGTTAATATAAATTAAAATAAAATAAAATTAAAATTACATTACGGTAATTCTTATTTGTTAATCTAATTTAATTTTTCTTTTTATTTTGTTTATGTTTTATTTATTTATTTTAATTTAAAGTGTATTGGAGTATTTTTTTACTTTATTTTATTTTTTCAAAATTCTTCTCATTTTGAGGGAAAATGCTTTGAACAAATCGTAATGAAACGGTACTTTGAATTAAGATTTTAAATGTATTTTATTGTATTATTGGGTAAATTTTGAGGTGTGGAAATCTATTATCCATTGACAGTTCCGATTAAATGTTAAATAAATATACTAGATGCATGTGGATTGTTTAAACTAGTGAGGGGGTGGGGATTTGTGAGGTCGAGTTGAGAGAGTCGGATAAAAACAATGATCTTAGTTAACTAAAATGTACATTTATTGAACACTGTATTTAAAACAATGAAACTGTAAAACACAAAAAATTGCTCGGGCTAAAGTTAACAGGAGGGTGGTACCCCGGTTTGTCCCATAGACTTAACATTGTACTTTGCCACTTCACTCATACCCGAGCCATTACATCTTTCTCAAATCTCTCCTCGGCTGTATATGGTAAGAGTTTTAATTTGATATCTGAACTGTATTTTTGGCCTCAGCCGTTTACTCAAACTGTGTCGAAAGAACTGAAACACACTTTCAATTATTACATGAATTAAAAG
This sequence comes from Centruroides sculpturatus, assembly GCF_000671375.1. Taxonomy (NCBI): domain Eukaryota; kingdom Metazoa; phylum Arthropoda; class Arachnida; order Scorpiones; family Buthidae; genus Centruroides; species Centruroides sculpturatus. Next base: position 365,443 of record NW_019384452.1, on the reverse strand, counting down.
AATTCTTAAGATATTGTATTGATCTTTAAAACATTATTCTGTATTTATATTTAATTAGAGTGAGTGAAATATAAGGCAATATTTTACTCTAAACAAACGATATCTTATGATAAAAATGCATTCGAGTATACACAAGAAATATACAAAATATAAAAAAAAAACAATTCTAAAGAAAGAAGTATTTCCTGTGTGTTTCTTGTATGCTCTAATGCTCTTTTACTCCAAAGTAAATAAAATATATATCTTAAGAGTTACTTTAATGCACTTTTACTTAAGGTTAAAATACTTTAAACTAAAAGTATTTTTACTTTAGAGTAAAAAATATATTTAAGTGTTTCATGAAATACTTTGACATATTTTGCTTTAAAATATATATATATATATAAAGTAATTCTTACTTAAAGATATACTTTAAAGATGTATCTGTGTAATTCTTAAGACATTTAGAAATGTATAAGAGTATTTGTTAGTTTGAAATATATATATTTATTTATTTTAAATTCTACTCGAAAATGACAATAAGAATTGATATTTTTTTTTCAAAATTTTATGTGTTTATTAAGCCATTAAAATGTATATGTGACAATTATAATAAAAGAAACCACACTTAAGAATGGTGAATGTGTAAATTATTTTACCTGCTCGAGCGTTTATTTGTATTATTATTTGTTTTTTATTGCTCCTGTGTTATTGTTGAAATCACAAAGGAGAAATAAAATACATTTGATGTTGAAATGTATAATTGAAAAATTCTTTTGTGTAATTCCGGAAAATTGTATGAAAATTTTAAACTTTGGATTTGTTATTATTTTTATTATAACATTTAAATTATAAATTTGAAGTAATTGGAAATATAATATTAAAAATTTAGAAGTGCAAAGCGAAAAAAGTAAAATATCTCTTGTAAAAGTAACGACGGTCTTTTATAAAAATATCAATTTCGATTGTTTAAAAATTATACTTGTACTAAATTCCTGTGTCAATTGTATGCCCGCCAAATTTTCTCAAAAACTAAAAATAGTATAGATGAAAAACTTTGTCAAGATATAAAGGATTAAATTGACGGAAAAAGGCAATGCAACCCATTTGCTATCTGCCAAGAAAGGGTTCACTCCAGGAGGACTTTCTGTGGGAAACTGGCCTGTATTTAGATGTTAAACACGTGAAAAAAAACCCCGAAAAATTCTATGTAGTTAACCAATTAGTCGGGTGAGATCCCGTGATCATTGTTCAGTGGTTTTATCCACTCTACCACTTATAGGCGATATATAAAAAAGATATGATGATGGTTTTATGAGGGAAACATGTTATATCACTAAATTCGTGTTGATTTTTGGGTCCAGTTTGAAATTCTACAATTAGATCTGTGGATCTTTAAGTGCTAGATATGTTGATCTCCACTCCTCAACTTCCCGTAACTCTGCAACAATTGGCTTTTTAAGCCTCAGTCTTGAGTTGCCGCCCAACGCACAATAATTTTCTTCTAAATAATTTAAAATTCTGAATGAAAAATTATTATAATCGTAAAATTAAATGATGCTTATATATATATATAGGCATATAATTAAAATATAAATAAGCCAATTCCGAATCGATATGTTAATGTAAATGCCATATATTTCTTATCAAATTAACAATGGATTCACTGTTTGAAATGCTATTCGATTTTTCACGAAAATATGCTTCTTTTGAATAATTAATAATCAAATTTTACACCTTATTTATTTTCCAACATAATATTGAAGAAGATTAAAATGTATAAACCTGAAGCTTTCTAATTAAACTCCATTTTGTCACACTTGGCGTATCGAAAACGAAGACGATCAATGCAAGTGAAACCAAGCAATTCTTGTGCAATTTAATCGAAATGCGATACAATTTAATACTTTGAAAGGGTGTTAACAGCAATTTTACACACACTACAATTGATAAAATTCCAAATTTACATAATTTTATACAGCGAATTCAATTTGAAACGTGATCAAACTTTACAATAAAGGTAAGAATAAGTTTTATTGACTGAAAATATGTAAAATTTGAAAAAGTATATATTGTATATATTTATATGTATCAGTTAATGCGTATACTTACCTTTTTTTAAAACAATATATATATATATTATTTGTTTAAATAAAATATGGCATTTGACAATGTAATCTATATAAAAAGCACTATAAAAGTTTTCTAGACTTATATTTTGATATATATAAACTATCTTTTCTCTAGTTTTATATCTGGCAATACGTTACGCAATGCATTGGTATGACACGAAGTGCTAAGATAAATTTTCTTCTCGTGAATAGTGAAATGTCAAAGTTATTCACGTTGTAAGCGAATACGAAAATTTGTGTTCAAAGATGGCGTTGAATTCGAATTATTTCGAATGCGATTCAGATTTTTGACGTCACGAGCCTACTATTGGCCGGATGAATAAAATCACTGAACACTGATAGTTGGTCGTGGGTTCGTGCATTGCCAACGGGTTGGCCACATGGAGTTTTCCGGGTTTTCTTTACGTTTTTGACTTCTAAATATGGGCCAGTTTTCCTTAAAAGTCCTCCCGGTAGGCATTATATAGGCAACTGATCGCGATGCGCGACACATGGGCGATCTCCCTTGGCAGATCACCCATGTAAACGAATAAAACCAAACTTTGGTGTCATCGATGATGTCGCAAACTTCGCCATCGCCAAATCTTTGTAATTATGAGCGACGTTGGTTTATTATTGATTAATGGTTAGAACTAGTTATGCCACGGAGATCATGTGCTCTGTGGCTAGGTAGGGCTTCGCAGTTCCCACTATTCCTTCTTCTGATTGATGTTCTCAACTTATTAATTTATGCTTTTTTTCTTTACGTGCTTGAAATACATTAATTGAGTTTTTTTTTTTTTATTTTGATTCTTTACGCATATGGGCACTAAGCAGACCTTTTTAATCTTATCCATTATGCGTTTGGCCAGGTTCACAGTGAAACCGGCTGTATTGTAAGAAACGGTGCCCGATATATCCGGGACAGTTTACTCCCCGAAAAATTCTTGGGTAATAATAAGTTTCGTAAATTAGTGTAGTGAATAAATGATAACTGTTTCAGCCTCGTCCAGTAGAAATATTTTATTTATTAAACGTTTTCGTCTGACTGGGCAGCCATACTTGAAATCGAATCATTAACGGATTGGAATATGAGATAAATANACTCTTTTTTCTATTATTTAATTAATTTTTTTATATAAAACTACAATTAATTAAAAAAATCTAGAATAATTTACCTAATATTATACTCTCGGGGGTATTTTACACAAGAGAAAACGTATTTTGGGGGGTTCAATTTTGAGTATAATAATAAATTTATAGACTATAAGATTCAACTTATATTAGTGATGAAACGAGCGTGATTCAATCTTCAAGTTCTTAGGAATTTTTTGATTTTCCTTTAATAATAGAGGAATCATAAGGCAAATCGTTAGTCAGGAGACGACAGACAGATGAATTTTTTCTCCCCATTCAAACAAAGAAATACACTTAAATATTAAAACGGGGGGGATGGTTAAGAATATAATATCTAATTTAATTATCGATCATTTCTGTGTATTTTAGAGTCAACAAATATATAAATATAATCGAAAATAGGGATCTTATTCTTTCGATATCGTTGAATGAGTCGAGCAAAGAGAAGAGACACTTGTTGTTGTTACCAAGGCAACCGCAAGGTAGAGTTTACCTGTGTGAAGCAGCAGCCGGTCGATTCGTATCTGTATGACGTCGTCCAACTCGACACCAGCCAAGGGAATAAATTCTTTAGACAGCTGCATTAAATTGCTTCCATTGTTAGTTGGATACAGGATATTTCTTAATTTAGATAGGCAAATAATAATCGTATATGAAACGGTGTCTTTTTCGTCGCCATTTTGTGTGTGTGTGTGTGTGTGTGTGTGTGTGGTTTTTTTTCACTTTTTTCTCTGAAAATTATAATTTTTCTGCTTATTCTTATATTTATTGTTCTGTTTGTGAGTATTGACGGCTTCCGACTTTGTGTAAGTGACGTCTTCGATCTGGAATCAACCGTGAATGATGTGACGTCAATATTCTACACACACCAATGGCGCATCACGTTCTACTCTTGTATAACGAGTACTTATATTGCAATTAAAATTTAAAAATAAATAAATTTTCTTGATTTTTATCTTTGTAGCATAAATTGAGATAAACTGCCTGAAATGTTTTTATTGAAAATTTTATTAAAAACTTTGCTTATTTCAATGGAAAAACTTCAAGATTTAATTACGAATTTTATGTTTCGTGACCAATATTATTATCTCAACCATCCATAACTATTTTTATTGATGATCTTCATCGGTCTATCGATCATTTTATGTACGAATAACATCAAACTAAGCAAAAAAAAGAAAAAAAAAGCTATTGTTCACATATGTTTCGAGTTTCTATCAGTGGTTTCTTACAGATAAATATTGCATATAATATTGTAAAGATAAGAATTTTAAATATTTATATTGTAAATTTACTATTTTTAATTAAATTTAAACCCGAAAAATAAATACAAACTTTAAATAAATTCAATTATTAATGTTTCATAAAGCACAGATATAAACCGATACAGAAAGATAAATAAATTTATTTGAAAGGAAACGTAAATCAAAGAATTATAATTAATTATCAAATTACACAAGATATATATTTTTTTATAATATATTTATTTTTCTCTATAAAATAAGAAGTAGAAGTTTGCAATTCGACACTCAAAATATTGTTTTTAAGGATGGATATCGTGTAGAATTTTTGTTCTATAATTGGAAAAATTGTTTTTTTTTTCTTCTTATTCAGAAAATAAAGAAAGATTTTGGGAAATAATAAAAGAAATTTTAGTTGATTATAGGAAAATCAGATACAGCAAACATAATTCTGTTCCGTCAAACAAACGTTGGCAGGACATCAGCAATCACTACATCACTATTATTATTCATTTTTTTTTCCTCTTGACAGAATCAAGTATTCAAACAGAGATTTTAAAACAAGGCTTTCATCTTTAAAAAAATATCTTATATTATATTGTTTTCAGGTTTTTTTACTTAAATATGATGTCGAAATCCAGTTCTTTTTGCGAATTTAACGTATCTTATGGACGATCACACGAATAGCAAAATCAAGACGAAATATAAGCGTCAACAACAAGCTTAACCAATCATCTCAAGATCAAAACGAAGGTTGGTAAAATTAATCGTTGGCGTTGAAAGTAATTATTTGTTCTTATGGTAATTTTTAGTTTTTTTTTTATGTATATAATATTCGAATTTAAATCCCTATTTGAAGCGTAATTGTTGTATGGAGGAGAAGTTTTTATGGAGTTAGAATGAAGAAACAATAGGAAGACAACTTCATCACTCTTGAACATGGCTTGATCGATGATGACCGTTGTGTAGTGAGTAGTTTACACTTCAGTCCGCAGTTGGGCAAATATTTTGACAAGTGAACCATTTCATTAATTCCGCTAAGAAACGTGCGAAATTGTAATGATTTTCTTTTGTATTTTCAACCCTAAAAGTATAAAATGAATAAGATATTTAATGAAGTACAAATGCCTATTATCTGTAGAATTACAATTATCAATAAGTTGTAAAGCAGTGCTATATTTTATTAGTAATCGATGCCATGTCTTCTTTAATGGCTATTTTCAAGATTACAAAGATAAGCGATTGTTAGGCATTTCTGTACTTATATATATATTCAAAATGAGAAATTATCTCGTCGATAATATTGTTTACAGTGTAACATTGTTTATAAGAAATAAGTCATTTCCAACCGTTAATATTTCCTCATTATTACTTTGCTTCTATAAGTGTTCACCAGTGACGAGTAGATAAAGCTGAATATTAGTAGTTGGATTGTGGGTTTGCATTTCAGGTCGACCGGTTAGAGTTCACAGATTTTCTTCACGTGTCTCTAACACTTGATTAGAGATCAGTTTCCCACAGAAAATGTTACTTTTTTTCACCAATCAAATCCAGTATATAAAGAAATCTTATTTTAACTTTATCATTTCTGCATATATTGAACCTCATTGCGGGACAGGCCTACNCATATGGGCACTAAGCAGACCTTTTTAATCTTATCCATTATGCGTTTGGCCAGGTTCACAGTGAAACCGGCTGTATTGTAAGAAACGGTGCCCGATATATCCGGGACAGTTTACTCCCCGAAAAATTCTTGGGTAATAATAAGTTTCGTAAATTAGTGTAGTGAATAAATGATAACTGTTTCAGCCTCGTCCAGTAGAAATATTTTATTTATTAAACGTTTTCGTCTGACTGGGCAGCCATACTTGAAATCGAATCATTAACGGATTGGAATATGAGATAAATGCATGGCTGCCCAGTCAGCCGAAAACGTTTAATAAATAAAATATTTCTGCCGGACGAGGCTAGAACTGTTATCAATTAATTTTTGAATAGGAGATCGCTTGGATTCGATTCCAGGTTACCCAGAGCGGTAGGCTGACGTTTCAACCGACCTCCTCGTCCACAAATTGTTTCTGTAGATCTTACAATTAAAATTTAATTATACAGATTCTTACTTGAATTCCAAGACTACAGAACCGACTTCCTGTCTGTCTTCTTGTCTGTCCTGGATCCACGTAACAAACGATTAAACAAGCAATCCAATGACACGGTTTATTTCATAAGAAACAAATTTTCTTATGGATTTATTTGCTTAGCTACTTGTTACGACAACACACTGCTTGTTTATTGCCATCATGTTGTCATCTCTACTTATTGGCGTTAATTAAAAATGAATATAATTCTAACTGATAAATATAGATTTAAATAAAAATTGTTTCTTTATTGCAGTAAAATAATAAATTTTATTTGAATTTAAAGTTTTTGAATGATAATTTACTGTAAACATCAATATTTAATTTAAATGTCACGTTCGATCGAATTCGAACGTTACGTCACTAAAGACTTGACGTAAGTTCGTAAGGCGATTTAAATTCGAAAAGGGAAACGTAGCGCCATCTCAGTGAAATAATTTTACGAAAATATTACATATTTTTGTACAAAAAAATAAAATATTTTCGTATTTTTTTTTATTTTAATGTAATTTATGACAATTTTTAAAATTCATTAAGGTTCTTTTGTTAAGATAATCTTAGTTTAATTTATTGAAAATTTTATTAAAAACTTTGCTTATTTCAATGGAAAAACTTCAAGATTTAATTACGAATTTTATGTTTCGTGACCAATATTATTATCTCAACCATCCATAACTATTTTTATTGATGATCTTCATCGGTCTATCGATCATTTTATGTACGAATAACATCAAACTAAGCAAAAAAAAGAAAAAAAAAGCTATTGTTCACATATGTTTCGAGTTTCTATCAGTGGTTTCTTACAGATAAATATTGCATATAATATTGTAAAGATAAGAATTTTAAATATTTATATTGTAAATTTACTATTTTTAATTAAATTTAAACCCGAAAAATAAATACAAACTTTAAATAAATTCAATTATTAATGTTTCATAAAGCACAGATATAAACCGATACAGAAAGATAAATAAATTTATTTGAAAGGAAACGTAAATCAAAGAATTATAATTAATTATCAAATTACACAAGATATATATTTTTTTATAATATATTTATTTTTCTCTATAAAATAAGAAGTAGAAGTTTGCAATTCGACACTCAAAATATTGTTTTTAAGGATGGATATCGTGTAGAATTTTTGTTCTATAATTGGAAAAATTGTTTTTTTTTTCTTCTTATTCAGAAAATAAAGAAAGATTTTGGGAAATAATAAAAGAAATTTTAGTTGATTATAGGAAAATCAGATACAGCAAACATAATTCTGTTCCGTCAAACAAACGTTGGCAGGACATCAGCAATCACTACATCACTATTATTATTCATTTTTTTTTCCTCTTGACAGAATCAAGTATTCAAACAGAGATTTTAAAACAAGGCTTTCATCTTTAAAAAAATATCTTATATTATATTGTTTTCAGGTTTTTTTACTTAAATATGATGTCGAAATCCAGTTCTTTTTGCGAATTTAACGTATCTTATGGACGATCACACGAATAGCAAAATCAAGACGAAATATAAGCGTCAACAACAAGCTTAACCAATCATCTCAAGATCAAAACGAAGGTTGGTAAAATTAATCGTTGGCGTTGAAAGTAATTATTTGTTCTTATGGTAATTTTTAGTTTTTTTTTTATGTATATAATATTCGAATTTAAATCCCTATTTGAAGCGTAATTGTTGTATGGAGGAGAAGTTTTTATGGAGTTAGAATGAAGAAACAATAGGAAGACAACTTCATCACTCTTGAACATGGCTTGATCGATGATGACCGTTGTGTAGTGAGTAGTTTACACTTCAGTCCGCAGTTGGGCAAATATTTTGACAAGTGAACCATTTCATTAATTCCGCTAAGAAACGTGCGAAATTGTAATGATTTTCTTTTGTATTTTCAACCCTAAAAGTATAAAATGAATAAGATATTTAATGAAGTACAAATGCCTATTATCTGTAGAATTACAATTATCAATAAGTTGTAAAGCAGTGCTATATTTTATTAGTAATCGATGCCATGTCTTCTTTAATGGCTATTTTCAAGATTACAAAGATAAGCGATTGTTAGGCATTTCTGTACTTATATATATATTCAAAATGAGAAATTATCTCGTCGATAATATTGTTTACAGTGTAACATTGTTTATAAGAAATAAGTCATTTCCAACCGTTAATATTTCCTCATTATTACTTTGCTTCTATAAGTGTTCACCAGTGACGAGTAGATAAAGCTGAATATTAGTAGTTGGATTGTGGGTTTGCATTTCAGGTCGACCGGTTAGAGTTCACAGATTTTCTTCACGTGTCTCTAACACTTGATTAGAGATCAGTTTCCCACAGAAAATGTTACTTTTTTTCACCAATCAAATCCAGTATATAAAGAAATCTTATTTTAACTTTATCATTTCTGCATATATTGAACCTCATTGCGGGACAGGCCTACAGTAATGATTATAATTATGCCTATTACTGAGGGTGTTGATTGTAATGAGGTTGCTATACAGTTATTATTATTAATTTTTTTTTATTGCACATGTCAAGATTATGAAACCAGAACAAGATAAAAAAAGATAAATGTAATAACTTTGTTTTTTTATAGTTAAAATGCAAATAATTTTAAAAGTTGGCTCCTTGATTCAAGGCTTGTTTCTGGTGTAAAAATTAATATCTTTATTTTATAAATAAGAAATAAAAAAATGTTTAGAAAATTATAACTTTTGTATATTTTTCAATAAAACTTAATAGTTTTATTAAAGAATCTACATCAGATAAAATACAAAACTTCCTTTAGAGATTGAAATCTTCATCGAATATCAATTTTTGCAGAAAATATTTATTTGCATATGGAAAAAGAAAATTTGCATTTTCTAGTTTAAAAAAAAGTTTTAAGTTTCTTTGACTTCTTTCTTTTTGAATAAATTGTCATATTTACTCACTTTAATGAATGAAAAAAAGTCAAATTGTATATAAATATATTCGTAACATTCGGCGATTTATAGTCAAATTAGTTAATTGTGGTAAAGAGAAGACAAATAATTTGCAGTAAAATATGTTTTCTTACATTATTTTACGGCTAAACTTATTTATTTGCAGAAAAATAATTTAATACATAATAAAATATAAAAGGATAATAATGAAAGAGTTTGATTTTATCACTTCATTAACCATCGAAATGACATTTTTTCACGCACAAAATTACATTAGAATTCATGAATATGTAATATTTTGCATTTGATAGAAATCCATATTCATATGTGGCGTGTCGTATATCTAAAAATCGGTATTAAAATATGAATTTTTAGTCAATATTTTCACTATGATACAATAAAACCTAAATATTTTTACATTTGAAGATGGCGAAGTACTCAGTAACTTCTATTGATATATGAAGTAAGAATGAATATAACATATAAAGAAATCTGAAAGTCAACAACTTCTATATAACAGTTTGTAAATTTCATTTATACGTCTGTAAACATGTCGATGACTATAAATAGTGACTTCATTTAAGGTTAATTTAAAGATCAAAGAACGTGTTTAAATCTTAAAAGTAAATGTAAGGCAAATTTTAAAGTATTACATGTCAGAAATCAAGAATAATACCATCACGAAAGTGGGCCATCAGACATTCATCAACGTCTTCATTATTTTACAGTTCTTATAAAATGCAAAATAAATATTTTATTCAAAATGTAAAGATTGTAACATTGAAAAATTATTATAAAGATTAACAAGTGTATACAAAGTATAACTGGTAATTATACTGTGTATAATTTATTCAATTTAATGTATCTTATTTAATTTTGTTTTCATGTTTTTATCTATATTTCTTAATTTTATTCATTATATATTTACAATATGTTCTGCCACCTCTATTCTGGCAAGGAAGAACAAACGTCAGTCGAGTTTCTCTGTCGGCATTAACAATTGCTGGTTGTGGTTGATCTTATAACAATATATCAACCTTCTCAGTACAACAATTCATAAGCTAGTTTACGAAATTTACACACAATTCTGTAAATAAGCTCAGTCAAGAGCCCAATTTAAAAATTAAATAAAACACGTAGAATAAAAACAATATGAAACGAGCAAGCAATAGTAGTTGAAAACAAACTAAATCCATAAGAAACAAATTAGTACCTTCTACACTATGTTATAGGATACACAACTACAACAATACTGCACTTGCATTACTGTAGCCTGTAACACTAGTCATTGTTTAACAAAGGGTGTGGTAACATCTTCTGCGACTTGTGAAGTAATAGGTTTGCGCCCTTGCCGGGTTGAACACCCGGAAATCGTTCCTCAAGAGTTGTGGAGTCAATGGTCCTTAGTATAAAATAGCGACGGCGAAATTTCAGAAATGTCATGTTTTCATAATACAGATCCACAAGAAATGTACATTTCTGCAAGGTGATAATATGGTAGGTAATATGAATAGCATTCAGCAGATGTGGCCACTTTTATATATAGAATTTGGCTGCAACAAGTGTTACTTTTCATTGCAACTTAGCAAAATAGAAATTAATCAAATTAATTAGCTGAAAACTGCCATATTGATGAATTTTGGTACTAATTTCTTAGTTTTACAGAAATATTTTTCTATCATTCTGAAATATCACATTGAATTTGGACTGGTAAATATCTTTCTATTACAGCATTGAATGAAGATACTTCAATTACTAACACTTGGTATCTAATTAATAAATTTATTTATTAAAATTATATTTAAAATATATATAAAATTTGAATAAAATCTTAGCTATCTCTTTTGCTTTCCGACTTATAAATATAAATATATATAAAGAGTTAAGAGTAATTGCTCGTATCCTTTTTTAATAGATTTAATACAATTAATTTTATTTTATTTTGTAACAGTTGATTCATATAATTTATAAACTACTAATTTATCCAAAGTATATTCTTATAATTTATTGAACTTTCATAATAAAAAACCTTTAGTAGTTATTAAAATAAATCTTTAATTTGGTACTGTACCATTTAAGTGTAGCCAAATAAAATTGTAACTTAGCAAAATAGAAATTAAACATTTAGTACAAATGATTTACAAGGTAATATATAGTTATTAATTAATATATGAATAAATATTATAACTTATGGATACTTTGAGGATCTCTTCAACTTTAGTAGTTTTTCAGAAAAAGTTCCAAGAAGTCCAAGAATGTTATAATTGTTTCAAAAACGTAATAAAAATACATCCAAACAGCCTTTCAAAATGAAAATTCTTTAAGAAACTTACAACGATAGTTCTGTAGATGATTCTTCAACAAGATCAAGAAATCTTGATACTCGAGAGATAAAAGCGAATTATTTAAGATTACTATAAATTAGCACATTAATTCGACTTTACGATCACTTAAAAGTTACGCAATTAATTGTTCATTATTGTTAATAGTTTCTAATTATTTCACAGATTTTCTGGGATTAAATTTCGAAATTATATTCCTATTAAATATAATTTAAAAAAATTTTGAAAATGTAAATGAGAACAAGACATTTAAAGCATTACTTTTTTCTAAAAGTTAACATTGAATAAATACAACTTCGATTTATTTTTGATGTTTCTTTTTTTTTTTCGAAATTTACGAAAAAGAATTGACTTGGTAAATCCGTAAATGGAAAAGATATAGATCGAATTTAGCTAGTGGGTCAACATAATTTCTCTCTCTTTAAGATGCTGCTGATATTTTACTTCTCCTAGAAGCAATAGTCTTTTTGTCATAAACAAAAAGCTTTTCAGCAAATTACTTTTATTGTTAAGACGTAAAAGACTTCAGACATTTCATAATAATCTTACAGAATCAAACTTGTGCTTTCAATTTTCTTTCTTCGTTTCTTGAAGAAAGCAATCCACTACTACATATAAGAATTCAGGATCATTCTCTTTAGTTTATCCTTAAATTTATTCTACTTTTTCATTATAGTAGCTCAATATAAGATTAGAATAAGTATAGGAAGAATGCAAAGAAGGCATTTTTTTTTTCTATTCTTCAAACTATATTTTCAATTCTAGGAAAGAACTTTTTAGTTAAGAGAGCAATTTCAACAGTTTTGTTAGAGTATTTATCCTCTAGTCTGACAAAGGAGTTCATAGAGTTACAAGAGTAAAAAGAAAAAATAAAATAAAATCTTATGATTTAATATGTGGTTCTCGGAAAACATCGCCATTAAAATAGTACGTGTTATTGGATCTGTCATTTAGTTGTACGTGTTAGATTTCTCTCACGTTTATCCGAAGACATATTTTGATAGTGAAGAGTCAAATGTTACATTATTTTTAGTAAGTTCTGTCTAAGAAAATAAAACTTGATAAAGATAAAACGTATCTACATCATAAATAATCTTTTGAAACTGTGTATTAAACATTATCATGATTCAGTAAATTACTAAGCTGCAAGAGATTGATGAACCGACTTAATTCTAGTCGTTAACTTTCGATATATATTTTTCATGCTAAAAATTATAATAAAATTAAAATTAAAACTAATGTTTGATGCTTATATAAATTAATGAACTTAAAAATTATTTTGTTATAATTTTAAAAAAACAATTAAAGTGTTGCCAACTTGTCATTAAAAATTCCTCTAATAGTTGCTTTTGAAATTCCTAAATTTTATAGGATTTTAGTTAGATTAATATTTATATTTGTAGGATTTAAACAATTTAAATCAATTTTAAAATATATTTATTATTTTAGAAAGTAAAAAAATAAAAAATCACATCGTAAATTTTATTTGTTATGGCAGCGCCTTCTCGAATTACTACTAATTGAAGTAAATTTTCCTCTGAAAAAACCTCTAAATTTTTATCTTTTTTTTCTGTCTTCCTAGAATGAATTTTATAATTTTTAAAATATTNATGGATGCTCTTATTCCTTCATCTGGATCTACTGCTGAAATAGATGTTGGTAACATCAAAAGTTTTGAACCCTAAATATTTCAAAATTTTAAATAGATAAGATTCTTTATTTTAAAATATTTTACTAAAATTTCTTGAAGTTTTGTAAATATAATTTATTAAAAATATATTAAAAATGAAAACTGAACAGGTTGTGGATTTTCTGGAAGTCTGGCTTTGTAACGCTCAGCAGAAAATTGTGGATTTTGATCATCAGCATCTAGAACAGTAACAGTGAGTGTTGTAAGAGCACTTCTAGGTGAATATCCTTCATCCTAAAAATAAATATATTGGCTTATTGATTTCTTAGTTTGACATTTGTTTGATCGGATTTCAATCTTATCTTCAGAAATGTATCATCTAATAAATCTTCAAATCAATAAATAAAATGATCAGAAAGGATTATTAAGGTCATTTATTAATAATGAATTCTAATTAGTCTATTCCATTCTCATTTTCTTCCTGTAGTTCTTGTATATTCACTAGCATATTTTCTTTTTTTCTTTGCCGATTTCCATCCATGATTAGTATCTTTATCTGATACTTTGATTAAATCAAAACTACTTATTTTTTATTCCTTTAGCCTTAAGAATATCAAAACGACCTTTTTAAATTAAGACCGGTGTGGCTGACAATGGGATGGCTAAGTAATTAGGGACGGGAACGGCCCACCCCAAAAAAATTCCAGAGATTTTTGACCGTCAGGATTTGTTTTTGGGTTCCCCAGTGGTAGGGCAATACCTTAATCGCTCGGCTATCACTCACTACTTTTTCGCTATGGTTTCATTGATTTGGTGGTATAAGACAACACAAGGAGGACAACACAAGGTGGTATAAGGATCTTGGAGGACGTTTTATGAGAAAATGCTCTTTATGCTCCAGGACAGTTGTAGCTAGAGGAAAAAAAGATAAAATTAGAAGACCTCGCGATTATGTAAATTATTCTGTATTCGGTACACTTGAAATATTTTATTAATTAGTGCATTACTATTGACGTTTTAATTTACTTTAATTAAAATATAAAATTTCACAAATTTGTTTATAGTGTCTATATCATTTAGAGTCTAAGCAATTGACTAGAATCCGGATCTGATAGGGGACCATAAATCGGTTTGTAAATTTACATATGAATGAAATTTTAAATGGATAGTAAACAATGTAAACATAACATTCTCAGCTTCTCCAAGAGTGTGTATTGTAAGTATAACAAACAATTCACGTTTCTGGGGAGGTCTGAATTGTAATTTTAGCCTATGGCCCGAAATTTTCTTAATTCGCTTCTAAATTATGATATAACATGCCGTTACTCTCTATATCTACACGCTTTTACATACGTGTCATATTCTTATATGTCATTAAAAAAATCTGATTATTTTCTCATCTTTCTTGAAAAATCCATGGTTTGTGCAATAAATATGACATAAAACTGGAAGATGCAGTTAAGAAACATATAAAGAAATAGTTAAAATATTAAAAGGTTCTAATAGTATAAAAAATATACTTACTAACTGTATTAAAAAATAATTGTAGAAAAGATCTAAAACTGATAGAATTTTATCACGCAACTTTCAGGTTTTATTTTTTTAATCCCAATGTCATGAAAACAAGGGAAAGAGGGTGGCCAAACTATTTTTTGATTAGGATAGCCTCAAGCTTGGTTGATCAAACGAAGCTTTCCCTCGAGAAATGAGTTTTCTTTCGGTATCTAAAAACAAAGAACTGTTATAGTACAGTTCACGATAAATTGAAAATACGATCAAACATAGAAAACGTCATTTGGTTGTTCGACTATTCTTTGTATATATATAAAACAATAAAAAAATCACAACTAAGTAAACAGGAAGAAAAAAATTAACTTCTTAGTTTTATTCTATAGCAGAAAAAACATGGCGTTTTCTTGTATTTTCTTGACGAAATTTACATAAAACGGCATCGTAACGGTTTCATTTTTTTTTACAAAAAAATAATAATGATAATTTTTTGTTTATGCTCTGTAAAAATTGATTCTTGATGATGAAATTTATGAAAAATAGGACATACTCAAATGCATTCACTAACATATTTTGCTTAATTGTCTAATGGTTGTGTTTTAAAATCTCAAAACAATGTTTTTCTTTGTGACTATCATTCTGTGCATAAGGAAACAAATTACATTATCAAAATAACACTACTTTTAAACAAAACCAAAATGTTGAATAACTTTAAACTCTACAAATTTTAAAAACTCATTACATCACTTTAATGTTTTAGATATAATTTTAATATATGTTTATTCTGAAAGTTGAATGAGAAACATTAAAAGTTTAATGCAAAACAGGAGATAAATAATAATGGTTATTTTTAAAACACTTTTTAAAAAGTGTTTTAAAATAGAACTTTAATAAATAGTCAAATTTGAAATGTCTGTGTACTTTAAGATTGATTTTGATTTATTGTTGTATATTCTACAAAATTAAAATTTTTAGATTTTTTTTTTATTTGAAATGTTTTTCTTGAGTTTGAAATTAACTATTCAAATAAACAATAAACTCTAACAAAATTTTTATTTTTACATTTTTCTTATTTAAACTATTTTTGTCCTTGTGAAAATAGTTTCTGTATTTGTAAGATACNTCTGTCTCATATATATATATATAGAAGATATATATAAGATACTCTTATATGTATTTTTGTACTTCTTATTTTGAGTATAAGTACAAAAACCCCAATACACAATTGATGCTATTAAATTTCGGTAGTTAAAGGTTGAGGGGTTGTGTCATATCTCGTGTAGGGTCAGACTTAATAACAATTTTACTCTTTATTAGCATTTAAATTTTTTTATGAAACCCACCCTACCCTAAAAATTAAGCTTTTTGCCATTTTATAATAGTTAAAAATATAAAAAGATTTTTTAATAAAATGTCATAACAGATGGCGCCACCAACAGTTGCTGGGAAAGTTAAGCAACTCTTGCAACTTTTTGCTGGATTTTTATAATATAGTAAGAGATCAAACTTTAATGTTTCGTTGTAGATACTTTACTGTATTGTATAACTGTTACTACGGTATTTCATTCATGTATGTAAATCGAAAATGACAGTTATTATATACAAGATAGTCAAATAGCCAATCAGGTTTTAATGTTTAATTGATTTTTGGGCTCGCCAGTTGACTGAGTGTATAAAATCATTGAACACTAGTAGTTGGTGGCGGGTTCGCGCCTCAAGAACGTGCTGGCTACATGAAGTTTACAGGATTTTCTTCACGTGTATAACACCTAAAGCAGCCATTTTCCCCTAGAATGTCTTCTCGTGAGGCATCCCCCGTTGGTAGATCTCCTGTGTTGCGTTGCCTTACACCATCAATCCAATCTAACTGATTTTTGGTCCACCCTACATTTTCTATGAAATATATTTATTGCATTCGATTATAGAATTTTTAACACAGACACGTTACATACTAAATGTGTTAATAAACTACATTTTATAGCAGTTATACTGATACCTTTAATTAATAAGACTGTTGACGCACTGAACTAACTTCTTTACTTTATCACGTGGCATAACTAAATCCTTAAATGACTATCTTCATACCGAAAAAGTATTTCATATAATTCAATTTTCTGTTTAAAATTAATATTTTCTTTTTCTCATTAACCAGTTTTATGTACTTGGGGTTCTATATCGTTTTTCAATCATACCTTATGATCAAGTGACTTAGTCGAGCTTGCTTCTTTGTTTTAAACGTCATAATTTACTTTTGACCCCTGTGATTTTGCACTAATTTTACTAATAATCTCACTGTTTTGCATCTAAAATTCAATAAAATAATTCACAATTGTGGATTTAACATAATGATAAAGATCAAGAACAGTCAGCGTTATTGGAATGAAGGTATCTTAGTTGACCTGTCAGCAATATTTTGACATTTTCGGTCGGTATTCCTTTAAGCTATTGGTATGAATTATTAATGCTGATTATACATTTATAATGCTATCTTATGCAGAATATTATCTGTTAAACACAAAAATCGTCGTTTTGCGTCGAGAAAGTTAAAAGACTTGCTGATATCAGTCGTTGACTCGTTGGTATAAACAATCATTTTATCTTTCTTTATCCATATACTTCTCTGGAAGTCAATAAAGTATGATGAAGTCAAATGTTTAATTTAAATAATAATAATATACTTATTCATGTAATTTTACTGTAAAAGTATTTTCAAGTAATTAAATTACATAAATAGATTTACTATGCGTCCGGAATTATGCCGGACAGTCCGGAATTTATATGGTTGTCCGGATTGCAAAATTCTCATCAATAAGGTGCTTAGATTTACATCATGTGTTTTCGATATACAGTACGATAGATTTGATATACTGTAACTTATATATATACCCAGTTCGATGGCCACGATTTCGTTTACTATGATTGGATACGGAAATCCGACACATGGGCGATTTATCATTGGGATGCCTCCTGAGGGAAATTTCTACCAGAAGCTGGTCCTTATTTAGGTGTAAAGAAAATCCGGAAATATCCACTTTGATTTCGCGCGAACCTACGACAAACTACCAGTGTTTAGTGGTTTTATCTTCATGGCCACTGGTGGGTGTCGACGATTTGCTCATGAGATTTATGGCAAACCTATCCATAAGCAATATTAGCTAATATTTTAATTAATACAAAATGTTTGAGGGCAGGACTTTTTGATATCTCGCAAAGACTGCAGATTCCGTATGAACAGATACCAATAGGAATTATATTCCACGACTCTTCATGAGATATTTCAATCAAAGTTTTTAATGAAATTTAGACTTTATTTTAGGCTGTAATTAATGAGTATAGTAATTAAAACTGTATTTAATAATTACGAGTACAGTTTAATAAGGAAGGAATGGATGGTTACGGAAAGTACATCATTGTACACGATGTGGAGATGTCGAGGCATTGTCTACGTGGACTTTTTTTAGTAGTAATAGTAGCGTATGAATTTGCTCTTATAAGCTTACTCCCTTATCATGCGAATTAAAGTCATTTCTTCAATATCGAAGAGGGTCCATAAAACACGGAACACGTAGGGGAGATCGGGGCAACTTCGGCATGCGGGGCAAGTTTGTCAAGCGCTTTTTTTAAAAAACAAATTAAAAGGAGACTTTGGTTATAGGTTAGGCAGTTGAGTTTTATTGGTGGCTTGTTGAGTGTAGTGTTTTTATTGTTCTCCAACAAGCGTAGTTGAATTATCAAGCAAATTTTCATTTTCGTTGAATTCCATATAATATTTTTTTTCCATTTATATTGAATTGGCAGGTTTTGTTATAATTCCATGATAACGAAAGTTACTTTTCCTGTTAGAAGGATGTAACTTCAACTTATTCACGTGGCCAGATCGTGGCTTGGCATTCTGTTCTCAGGGTTGTACTTAATGTTTCGAAATCATGACTAGCGGGGTAAGATCGGCAACATAAAGCCACATTAGAAGCAAAGGATAAAAATCAAACAGATGATAAATGAAAACATGTTTGCATTTGTTATTCATGTATATATGTCTTTGAACTTGCATTTCGTTGTAATAATATTAAATGGGTGTTGGATTTGTATTTCTTTGTTTTAATAGTGAATTCCAACTTATACATTGTTAATAACATAATTTTATATACGTGCCTATCTTGCCCCATTACTGTTGCCCCTATACCAGGGGCAACTTTAATAAAAATAATTAAAATAATTACAACTTTACAAAAAGAGAGAAGTTGCCGATCTTGCCCCTATACCCGGGGCAACTTCGTCAATTTCTCTCTTCTTGTAAAGTTGTAATTATTTTAATTATTTTTATTTCCAAACTGATTTTAAGCAGTTCTATAGTAAGGTAACATTCCAATAGACAATATGCAAAGCTGCTTTTTTTCAGTTTACAGCAGTATTTATTACACAAAATTTAAGTAAAGCTTAACATGCCGATCTTGCCCCGATCTCCCCTACCTGGTACAAAATATTCTTCAATTCTACGAATATACTTTTAAAGAAAATTATAATTAAATATAGCTTTGTAAAGAAACGTACATAACAATAACATAAAATATTCTTTACTTTTTAAATCTTACAACAATGCTCTTAGTCAAATATCTCTCCCTACGAGTGGTTAATGGATGGAATCGAAGAGGTTGCAGAGCGTGCATACACGCGGACTGCCAAATCCCTAGGGTGCCGATACCGGTCAATGTCAACTACCTCTTTTGTGGCATCACTAGTATATCTCAAATGACGCGACACGCTGTTGTAGATTTTAAACGTTTCTCACCATAGCTGTAAAAATCTAAATATGTTAAACTTAATAGACATTTGTTTTCTAATTCGTTTTAAGACCAAGTGTCCTCAGAAATTTCCAAAATTTACAACTTTTCGTTCACTCTCATTGAACTGGAAAAATTTCTGTCTTTATTACATTAATAATACGAAGAAACCAGTCTACACTGTACTCGGCTAGAGATGGTTCGGTTAAGCTTTTGTTTAAGTAAAATTTCGGTTCTTTCATCAGGGTTTTGTTTATGTCCCCAATTCCCTAATCGCTTAATTATTTAACTACTTCTTAAGTAGAAATAAATCGAAACCGGTTACTTTGTACTCGAATATTTGTAGTCTTGGGAAAAAAGTGGAAAAACAAATTTTTATGACAAACGGATACATAAATCGTAAATTTGAGGAAAATAAATTCTAGAGCTTTATTTGTACTGTACTTTGTGCTTCTCATTCATTAAATTTAGTTGTAAATGATGCTGTCGAAGTAACAGTTAATTTTTTAACATTATACAAGAATTGTACACGTTTTTTTCTACATCCCCTTAAAGATGGGATGTACGAAATCGTAATATCATTGGTTTAACATCGAAATCCGTGAGTAATATAAAATCGGAGAGCGGAATTAAAAAAATCAAATATTTTAATGGATTTTTTAAAACTCCTGTCAACTATACAGAAATTCTATACCAGTAAATTCTTATCGGTTGGGCTAAGGTATAAATCTACTCGCGATTCGCGTAATCGGGAGAGGGCAGCCAAATATCTAGCGGGTAGGCGGCTAACAGCCCAGAACCGGTCCCAGATAGAATTGGATGCGATATACGTATAGCATCCACCCAAGGTCGTAGGTTTCCATCGGCTAAACTGGGTGAGGTTGGTGCTCTGCAAAGCGCATTCGATAATTTGGCTTTTTGGATGCTGACGATACAGCGCTTCCACTCCGCCACTAATATTCGAATATACAATAGCGATCTTATTTTTTTTCACATGTAGTATAGAAATTTGTAATAAGATACATAATGCGGTTATAATAAAATATTGTGCGATTATTTTCATATAATTAAAATTAATATGTATTTATTTTTTAGAAAATACAAGGGAAGCGGCGCATCCACCGCTTCCAATAACGGCACGCCACTGATTTCCAGACAGACGTCAGTCGCTGGCAGACCACTGAATAGGACAACATCACTCCATTCAATAGCCACCACATTCCCTTTTACATTCTTTTCTGCAGGGTCACCGAGAAATATCGCTATAAGATGCGTACCCAGTAGCGCTGCGTAATGTTGGCGACCTTAGAGACGAAGGCTCATAAAACAGTTACACCAGAAATGCTACGTGCCATTCATGATTCTAAACTCAACCGTCTACATCCTTTTATTGCCGCTGAAGGCGGTTGTTTTGAACATATTCTCTTAGCAAAATAAAGCTCACTTTTTGTATCATTTTTTCAATGTTGTCTTTATCCTTCACCGTCAGAAATTATTTGTATGTTATGCTAAATCGCCTTAAATTGATTCCCTTATTTTAGTGCTGGAACAAAGCGTATACTACATGCATGCACTCGTGTCATGCTGAAAAGATCTCTTTTCTCCTGGATAAATATCAATAGTGCACACTAGTGCTGTTCCCGTAACCATTATATCTAACCGAAATCGATAAATGTTTACAACATCAATATCCACATTTTGTTATATCAAAGGAATTTCGGTATAACATTTTATTATACCGAAATTCATTGATATTGGTATTCATTGATACCGAATTTCGGTATCAAGCCCAATATCAATATCGGTATCAATTGGTTTAGCACAACCATAGTAGGCCTATAACCCTGTATATTTCGACATCACTTTCATATTAAACTTTACGGTCAATCGGTTTGATATTCTGATACAGATATATTTGCGGATATTTACTCATTTGTCATTTTCTGTATTATTTACAGATGTCTACACTCATCCTTTATTTTCTGTATTGTTATGCCTAAATTATCTCTTTTCCTTGTACTGTATTGCCTATATTTGCAAGTCCTTATGTTCATAAGGACTTGCAAAACCAGGCAATACATTCTCTCCTTTTGTTTATATTGCATCACTTATATCTGTAAGTTTCTCTATTCTTTTCTCATATCTGTACTGTAACGACTATATTTATAGTGTTTATCTTATTCTCTATATTATTATTCTATTGCCTGTATTCTTCTATTCTTAAGTAAAGAAATAAAGTTAAGATTTTTATTACCAGAATATACATATTACATAAGCAATTTCTTTACTCAATTGCTTCCTTTTAACAATTGTAATATTATTGAAGACATTTCGAAATGAGAAAAGAATTCTACTTAATAAGTAAGATGTGTTGAACAAATTACCAGTCGAATTTTGATTACGTTTGGGTGATAATTAAGTAAAGATTAATGTCAACATTATTATGAAAATGAATCGAAGTTTACCGCAATTGGGACGACGTCTCTCTCATCTACTGCCAGCCATTTACTTTATCTTTTTGCTATTTTATAAGATCATATTCAAATGTATATTTTCGATAAATAAAAATCGATAAAGTTACTTTAATCTATCTAACAAGTAAGTTTTAAATTTTTTAATATATAAATCAAATTATTAACAATTCAGACTAAGGGAGGTAAGAGGACTCCAGAAAAACGAATATGGAGCATTTCTTCCTTGAAAGCCATTAAAATATAGGAAATAAAATTAATTAAACTAAAGGTTTTCATCACTCATCAAAAGAAACTTTAATTTAATATCACTTTCGCATGATATTTTATACAAAAGATTAAATTTTGGGTCTCGTTCCATGATATAATGGAACCCAGATACTAGATTATGTTCTCTGTATGTATTTGAGCACCATCTTTCTACGTCCCATAAAGCTCAATGCCCGTGTCTGGGCTCTATCATTCTATATCCCATTTATATGGATGCTTCTATCTAGGCCCTATCTAGCTGAATGCCCGTGTCTAGGCCCCATCATTCTACATCCCATCTACACGTCTCTATAGTAGTTCATTTTTTTGTTGCCTGTATGTAGGTCCTATCTTTCTAGATATCTCTGATAAGAAGGGCTCTAACAGGGGATCAAAAGAAAGTAATTTATATTGATTTACTTCTATTTAGGCTTTTATATAAATGTTTCATATTAGACAAAAATTATTTAACTCCTATAGTTCCAGACTTATGGGACATCTTTAGAATGAATCAATTTACAGACTGAATGTTTGTAGAAAAAAAGGTGTTTATTTCTATGGTACAATCATAACTTGTGAGAAAGATATAGAGATTAAATTACAATGAAAGAGTTTTATTCTGGATCAGATTTCCAATTATTTTAATGGGATGAACTGCTTTTAAAAGATAATTTTTGAAGGAATAACGCTAAATCAGCAGTGGCGGATTAAAACTTTCCGAGGCCTCTAGGTAGGCCTACGTAAGATTGGAGCCACTGTACATAATT
Organism: Centruroides sculpturatus; assembly: GCF_000671375.1. Classification (NCBI taxonomy): domain Eukaryota; kingdom Metazoa; phylum Arthropoda; class Arachnida; order Scorpiones; family Buthidae; genus Centruroides; species Centruroides sculpturatus. Next base: position 342,167 of record NW_019384452.1, on the reverse strand, counting down.
AATGGCACCATAACAGAACAGTAACGCATTATTGTAGCTATAGAATTATTTATATGAAGATCTCGAGATCCAGGGATCTTAAGCACGTAAAAGTGGGTAATCCGGCACTGGTTATCATTAGAATTATGGTTCCATGAGTGCGAAAATTCATTCAAAAGTTAAGCATTTTTTAAAAAATTAAATATTAAACATAATGAATACATTATTAATATCTCAATAATTCATCAATAAAATCAAAAACTTCAAACCGTTTTGATAACAGATCTTATATGCAGACTCTGCTAACTCTTTTCTATCTGAATCTGATAATGATTAATTGTGAGATCCTACCAAATGCCCCGATGGCTTCCTCCTTGATAGTACTTGTACATATGTACTACATAAAAAAATGCAGTTGAATGAACAGTTTAACAAATATCCCGTAAATATGAGGTTTAAACTAAAGGCCCTTCTCGATTTATTATTATAGGGCACATGTGCATATAACTATCTTATGTTCCAATTTTAATTTTGAGTTAAAATGAAAAGAAAACTCAAACATAAAAACTTAATTCTGGATTAAAAAAATCACCCTATATCATATAATTAAATAAATAACCAAAACACCTCGACGATTCGCCAAAGATGGCTTTTTTAATCTTAATTTGTCGTGTATTCTTTGTAGCAGCTCACTGTAAAAATCTGCAGTGAAGGTTTGATTAATGTTCATGTGCTAGTGATTAACAATACCCCTTAAAGTCCACCAAACACAAAAAAAAGATTTTTTTTTTTTCGGGAGTCACTCAAATTATTATTTATTTAAGTTATCTTCTCTTTGAATATTTTAAACTTTCTCATTCATAAAGTACGCCTTTTTTTATCTGGCTTTCTACAGATATATGAAGTATGGTTTAAGTGTCATTATATGTACGTATATAAAATACATTTATCTCAGTATATTCGTGCGATAAAAGATGCAGTAAGTACATTGTGTTTAATGCCTTTTGTTAATTAATTGTTGACGAAATTAACTGTACTTGGCACATTTTTCAATTAATTTCCGTCTAAACAATTGCACTTGGCTCATTTTCTTAATTGTTGACGAATTAATTTACAGTTAATGAATTTCGTCAATGAAGTACTCCGTGAAATGATTGTAATTTTCGAATTTTATCAATAATTGTTAGTGAAATAATACAGTAGACGTAATTCGAAGGGATCCATAGGAATTAACTATAGTTAATTGCAAGTAATTCATTCTCGTTAATTCGAATTCCGAGAAATGTGAATCGTAAATAACTAAAGATAAAAAAAAAGAATCTTAAAATTAATTTTCAGAAAAAATTACCTGTAAAGATAGACCAAAAGTCGGTTAACCTACATGTAAGAACGGCTAAACCCAGGTGTCCATGCTATTATTCAAAGGTTTTTTTAAATGTTCACTCATAAAATATATCTCGGTCAAGTGACTTTTGGACCACCCTACACTTTAGCAATGGAACAATGAAGGTTAAAATTCCACGAAGATTCCATTACAGATTAATAAAGGGAAGATATACAAGATGTGATCATCAAGGTCAGCTAAGTGATTTAGTCAGACCATCATTTCTCTCGTATTTACTTAATAGACGTCATTTGTAAGGTATGGAACAATTTATTTTTGTTGAAATTATCCGAAAGAATCTTAAAATTTCGAATTAATACGCATAGAATAACGTCGATATCTATAGGGAATGACAATACAATTTATTGAATTCGAATTAATTGAAAATTCAAATTGCCTTCGTGTAAATTAACGAAAGTTTATTGTGTGTAAGTAAATACAGGTCTGTCTAGAAATTAGTTAACGGAGATATTATAAATGTCAGTTAACTCGGTTAACCTACTTTTGAGCCATCCTGTAGTAACTTACGCACTATATATATGAAATATTAATTAAGAACACAATCCCTGTTTAGGTATTAAGCAAAGAAACCCTGAAAACTCCATGTGACTAGCCCGTTGGTCAGGCACGAACCCACGACCAACGGGTTTTATCCACTCAACTACTGATAGACACCTTAAAATTAGAGGGTTTATAGAGAGGTTTTCAGACCTTCCTTTCTATCTGGTTTAAAAATATTTAAATCCCTATAAATATATAAATTATATAATATATATTAATATAAATACAACCACTTTAAACTATATTTATTTTAAAATATTAAGCATCTATCATGCTGTTCTCTATGGTAATATAATAACGGAAAATTAAGTTAATTAATATAACATACTTAATTCTTATTCTTTTATACAAGTCCGTATTGACACGTAACAGCAGCAGTTATAAATTATATCAAATTATCTACCATAACATGCAAATTACACTAAAAAAATTTTAAAAAACGAATCCAATAACAATATATTATTCAATTTATTAAAAGTTAATAATAAGAAGGTGACTCACTCGGAATTTGATGGTTTGGAATAAAGTAGATGTTGGAATGAAAGATATCCTAATATCAAACAGACCATCTGTCACCACTTCTCTAGTATATAAGCAGCAAATATTCTATATTCGTTTATGAATATTACCTTTAAAACGAAAGTAATTTATTATTTTCCACTGTGTTTATTAAATTTTATGTAAAATTAAACATTTTGAAAGTAAATATACATACTTAAATACATTCAAAAATTCTCGACGAGTTGTGTAAAATGCTTTATAATATTGTAATATATGGAATAGACTGTGGTAGATGAAACATGATGATTGATGAATACTGATTATTAAGAATTTTATCACATGTGTTGCTATAAAATATATAATTTAAAATAATATTATAAGCTAAATAACAGATTTTAAAAAATTTAATTTAAAATTTAAAATATTGCTGATGATTTTATGGGTGCCAATCGGTGGCCGATTGGATAAAACCACTGAACACGTAGTAGTTTGTCGCGGGTTCGTAGGCTAGCCACGTGAATTTTCCGCATTTTCTTCACGTATCTAACATATAAATAAGGGTCCAGCTTCTCGTAGCAAGTCCATCCGAGTGGCACTTCCACTTAAAAGATTGCCCGAGTGTTGTGTTGCCTTATTCCATCAAGACATCTATTTGTAATGGAAGCTTCAAGAAAAATCTAATAAAATATAAAGTTTTTGGATAATTTCTAGTAAATTTTTGTGGTAAATTTCACGGAAAATAATCTTCTCATTTGAATTTTATTTAATTTTTTTTTAAATTTAAATTTACTATTAATACATGTGAGTGAAAATAATGCAGAGTTGGGTACTAACAAGAATTGAAACAACGATAATGGTTCTTAAATTTTTTTAAATAAACTATTCAACTGAATTGGAATAAAAATATGTTAACTAAAGGATTCTTGTCTTAAAATAACAGAATTTATCATAAACAACAAAAAAATTGGTAAATGCAAGTCGAAAGTCCATAAAGAGGATTCAAATCCCAATGGTATACAATATGAAAATTCGTGTAATGAAGCAATTAAACTACAAAACTTTAACATTATATTAAAGCTAAATATAAAATTCACATTTAAGAAAGCTTTGTTAAACTGTTAAGAATTTTAATTTTGTTCTGTAATTAAAAATAGTATAATGGTTTTATAGAAGATTAATTGTAAACAAAGTTCATTAGATAATGAAGATCCATTCTTGATTGAACACATCAAACATTATTATAAAGTAATATTAAATGTAATAAATGACTTGAATACACGATTGTATTTATTGTAACTCAATTTTTTTTTAAATTTGACAATCAATAAAATCTAAGACGAGAATAAGAAGAAGTTCTTTAAAAAAATCAAGAAATAGAATTTAAGATTTCAATTCAGATTCGTCAAATCCAGCTGCATACGTGAACATTTTTTTTTCTTCGAATCACCATAAATATCGCATTTTCTCTTCAACTTAGTTGATATCACGTGTCTCGAGAAAATAAATCATATTGTATTGGTCACTATTCTTCATTTTTTTTCAAGCTGGTAAGCCCAGATATCATAGGTACTAGAATAGAATCTATTTATGCTGCTAGAGTAATTCAACTTCGAGAGAAAGGAGACAACTACCAGTGACACGACATCCCTTCGATTTATACTGTTAAACGTCGAACAACCAAAGCTGAAAATATGAAACACCAGCTGTTGGTACGATTGCGTTAGAGCCTCATACTTTGTCAATTCTATCAACTGACAGTATTTCAAATCTCACTTACTTGGAATCCGAAAATAGACGAACTGACCTTCTATTCTTTAATGTCAAACAATACAGAATAACCTGAACATATAAAAATCGTTTCAAACATAACAGTGATAAAACTGATACTAAAGTGACTATATTAAACAAAATCTCTTTTGCATCTCTTCTGGAAAGGATTTAGTATAGAACGTTTCTTTCTACTTCTTTAAGAAATTAAGAAAGGTTATGGATTATTCTCTTTTTATTATAACTTACATGAGGATCTAGCAAGAACTCCAGTTTTAACTTCCAAATGTATATAATTCAATCGTGCTGGGATTTAGATTTATTCGTAACTGAAAGTAATATGTCCTCTTCCACCAAATAATTATACATTTAATATTTGAGGACTTAAAGGATTAAGAGGCCAGTTAGTGGCCGAATGGATAAAACTACAGGCCACTGCTGGTTAGTCATGTGTTCGTGCTGGCAATATGGAGTTTTTCTTCTTTTCTTCATGTATCTAGCACATAAATACGGGTCTGACTTTTCTTTCATTTTTAACTCTCTAGACCATTATTCTATACCCATCGTGAGTTTGGCAAGGCCTTCAATGAGGGCACCCGGGAGGTGAGCGGAAATATCGTACATTGGGGCACATATTCCGTTTTTGTCCGGGTTGCCCGTTTTCTAATCCCCAAGCGGATCTCAAATTTCATTATCAACAAACAAAATTCATGACTTCTAGCCCATTCTGCAAATATAAAACTAACTAATGAACGAGAGGACCCACCAGTAGCCAAGCGGTCTTCATTCCCTGAACACTGGGTTCGCTCTTCGCTCGCACAGGCTGGCCACGTAGAGTTTTCCGGGTTTTATCCACGTCTGTAACGCCTAAATAGAGACCTGTTTCCCTCAAAAAAAACCTACCGGAAGGCATCCCCTAGGCTAGGCACGGCCAACATACGGCCCGCGGGCCGGATATGGCCCGTGTAATGGCTATATGTGGCCCGCGATTAATCTTTCAATATTAGCTACTCAAGTCAGAATAGATCGGTGAAAAATTCTGACGCCTAAAAGAAAGGTCAACAACTCGCTGTCCAGTTAGAGTTAACCCTCCATTACAAATCTCCTAAGTACAGCGTAGAACTTTGGTAAAGCATGATAATGTGAAAAATGTATCTGTAATCTCTATGTACAATTTATTCTCTACGGGGTGACACCACAATGAGATCTCGCACCACCTCAAAATCTTCCTAGGCAAGCCTCTGGTTCGGCACGTAAAAAAAGTTTTATTTTCAATTCGGCCCGAGGGCAAAAACTATTGGCCACCCCAGCCCTAGGCAGATCGCTCAAGTGTTGCGTTGCTATAATTTAAACAACGAACGAACTAATGAACGATATTTTTCCGTTGTCCATGCAACTATTTTTACGCAGTTTGTTATTTTTCAGTATGTTAACCACATTCCTTCTTTTCAAAACCGAGCGCTACCTTGTGAAAGCACTGGTTGCACTCGGAATTTAATCCGGCATTAAATCATAGAGCAATTTTTTATAGCTTGTGAACCCCTTTTTATAGTATGCGAGCGTCGCTGGTGGTGAGGGATTCGGGACACACCATCCGTAAAAAGTCCTGGAGATACTAGCCTGGATTCGATCTACAGTTCTCGAGAACGGTGCGATGACGTCTGAACCGCTTCGACCATTCGACTGTCCATAAATATGGGCCAGTTTTCATAGAAAGTCCTCTCGGGAGGTTTCTTTGGAGGTCTTACACATGTTGTGCTGACGAATCCCATCTAACCAAATGATATGGGAGGGATTGTAATTATATTTTAATAATTTTTATGAGGGATCCAGGATTCCTTTCTCATACAAGCTATTAATTAAATACGGCAGCGTAACACGTGTAAGACCTCCAAGGGAGCCTCCCGAGAGGACTTTCTATGGAAATTGGCCCATGTTTATAGACAGTCGAATGGTTTTCAAACATTTCAGAACTGAATTCAGAATTGTCATAACGTTTAAATATAAGTTATTACCTTTAACAAGGCTTTCTTCTTCTGCTAAAAAACAATAAATTTAAAAGGACGAGACACTAAATTATATCCTATACAGCTTAGATATAGATCAGACGAGGTTTTGAATTAGAATTTCATCCTTGTATCGAAATAGAATACACTAAAAAATCAAAATTGTAGTAAAAATTGCACATAAAAATATTTAAAAGTTCATAATAGATTCCTTCGTAGACTATAATATGTTTTAATAAATGTGATTACCTTCGTTTCTTTTATTAAAAATTTTTTGAAATTCCCAAAGTGTAAAAAAATTTAAATGTTTAATTTTTAAAATACGTTTTTATTAATTTTTTTCGGATTTTTCTAAATATTTAATGCTTACAAGAATAATTTCTTAAGCATATGAAGAGGAAATTTAAAACGTAATCATCAAAAGAATGGAGTGAGATCGAATCCCATGAGACAATAGAATTTTTATAGAGTTTGTTAGAATTTGAGTTTCATATAAAATTCTGATCTTGCAAAATTGCATATTTGAATTTCGCATTTAGAATTTAGTTCTGATTCAGCTGATCGATTTAAATTGCATTCTATTGGGAATATATTGTTTAATTCATTGTTCCTTTAAACTTCATTTCTTAATTCATTCCTTGTCTCCAATGCGAATTCATCGATTATTGATGTCATTACATTATCTCTGAATGTCATTTTAATTCAAAATAATTCTAAATTTCAACATTTTCGTTACGATAATAATTCGAATTTAATAGAATATTTACGTTTTGTCTTTAATAAATCATGTTTAAAAATATTATTACAACAGAATTATATTAAGATATGCTACGTAAAGAGTACAGGATCATGCTAAATTCTGCAATGATACCATTATTAACCGATAGAAACTTCCAAAATTGTAAAGAATTTTTTCATAATTATATAGAATGTGAATTAATTTACATCCTCAATATCTCACCATGTATAAAATTAGTAAAGATTTTATCTCTTGCCTGAAGACACGAGAGGATTTTCAAATAGGGAACCATTAGAGTGAATTCTTCCTGACTAACAAGCATGAATTTAGGAAACATTTTTATTTTGGCTCCTTATTTGAGAGCACTGAGAGCCTTTTTTTAATCATATTCATCATAGATTCGGCCAGCCCAAAAAAAGGAGCAGCCGGGTGATGAGGGATAAGTCCCAATATATCCAGGATAAAATTCTTAAACCATATAGGATCTAGTTTATCTGTTATTTTTACTTTCTTCTACACAGTGTGTTCCGCCAGGCCCACCGAGTGGTGAGGGATATTCGAAATGAAAAATCCCTGAGTAACTGCTCGTCCGGATTTGATCCCGGATTCCACAGAGCAAGCAGTAAACACAAGCCTTAACCGTCTCGATCATTCGGTTGTCAATAAACACGACAGTAACATTCAAATACAAACTACAGTCGACCCCCCCATAACACTGTTGATTATTCCATTTTATATGAATTCCATGTTGTACGAGTCACTTAGATTTTACAAATACGTGAGCCGTTCACAGCCCAGCACACGTATTTGTAAAATATAAGTGACTCGTACAACATGGAATTCATATAAAATGGAATAATCAACAGTGTTATNTATCTAACCCCATTTTCGAGATTAATGAAGGACAGACAGGCAGACAGATAACACTAGAAAAAAATTCAAATTTATCCTTAAGCTTTTAATCATATAAGCAGCAAAAATTAATAGAGAAATACCATTTTAAATGCATAAAATATGACGTTAAATGAGAAGCTTTTACTATCATTTAAATTAAATTTAATCATTTTTTTTTTAATTTTCATTATTAAAATTACTAAATGATAGAGATTATAGTGATTATAAGTAATTGAAGTTCACTTAAAAACAGTACAAAACTGAATATTTACGCTATAACGAGACAAAATGCACGAATGCCTTCAATTACGCTACATTACGTACAATGAGAAATGCCTCATCATTGAGTTTACATACATGATAATTAGAATTCTACAAATAAATTCAATTATATAATTAATTAATATCAATCGATTTGGCTTTCACTTACTAATAAAAAGATTATTTGTAACATTAATTAATAATATTATATAAACTAGAAAACATGACGTATAATTTACACATTCATAAACTTCAGAAGAAAAATTAAAAAGAGAATTAAAACTTAATTTAATTAAAATAAATTCCATTCTTTTAGATTTATCAGGTAGTTTAATACCCCATTAGATAGCTTATAATTAATGAAATATATTCCAACTTCGTTAAATAAAAAAAAACAATTAAATTTATTTATTTTTAAATCATAGTTATTAAATTTATCTTAATTTTATTCTATAGAAATGTAATAAAATTATTGATATTTTTTAAATATAAATATATCTTTATATTAATGCAATTTGATAAATATTATCTTAATTAATTTATAAATTTAAGATGATAAATCGGGCTTGTTATTGGGCTGTAATTTTCAATTGGCAGACCTATACATTATCACTATCAGTCTGTCTGTCTGTCTGTCCTTAGTTAATCTGAAAAATGGAGAAAGATAGATGAAAATCGAGACTAGATACGGAAAGCTCGGGCCAAATCTCCCGATTAAGTATATTCGAATTTATAATTTGGATAGAAAGTCACGTTATTTCAATTCAGACATTTTTCTCTTGAAAGGAGTTAGATAGACGACAGGCATTACTCTATTGTTAACAGGAAAAGTATGATATACAGGGGGCAAGACACTACTAAAATTGAGAGCATTGTGATGAAAAATTGCTATGATATATGAAAAATATATATATATTACAGTTGAACCTACAATAACGATCACCTCTTAACAGCGACAAATTTTTTTCAGGAACGTTTCTTTTTTGAAATGCGTAAAATAGTGGTCATTCTTTTTACGTTTTTATCATTGTTCGTTGTCCGGAGGTTTCATTAGATTATATTTTATAGAAAATTTAGCTTTTAAAAGGAATATCTTATCAGTATTTTCATTACTTTATAAGGAATATATTGTCAGGATCTGAGAAAAGCAATCTCTGACTGACCTCTCTCATGTTCTAACATTGTATATCCTTTGTTACTCATAAATGTGAAGGCTCACTTCTTTCCAAAAGTCATAAAAATATATAAATTAAATCAATATAGAACATAATTTAATTTATATCTTTTCTTGTTTTGTTTTTTTTTTTACAGGTCCCTGCTATCATTTCTCTATGACTAAGTATTCTAAATTAAGCTAATTTAGGCTTACTAGATAAAAAATTATGAATGGATGACAAGTTGTTTTCTGTAAAGGAAGGCATGCCCTTATTTCTTAGTCTAAATTTAATTTAAAATACCACATAACTTCCAGTTCAGAACAGAAGTTTGTACTGTACGTATATAGTTAATGGACTATAACCTTGCCTAGATTTTCGTCTATCTAACCCCATTTTCGAGATTAATGAAGGACAGACAGGCAGACAGATAACACTAGAAAAAAATTCAAATTTATCCTTAAGCTTTTAATTATATAAGCAGCAAAAATTAATAGAGAAATACCATTTTAAATGCATAAAATATGACGTTAAATGAGAAGCTTTTACTATCATTTAAATTAAATTTAATCATTTTTTTTTTAATTTTCATTATTAAAATTACTAAATGATAGAGATTATAGTGATTATAAGTAATTGAAGTTCACTTAAAAACAGTACAAAACTGAATACTTACGCTATAACGAGACAAAATGCACGAATGCCTTCAATTACGCTACATTATGTACAATGAGAAATGCCTCATCATTGAGTTTATATACATGATAATTAGAATTCTACAAATAAATTCAATTATATAATTAATTAATATCAATCGATTTGGCTTTCACTTACTAATAAAAAGATTATTTGTAACATTAATTAATAATATTATATAAACTAGAAAACATGACGTATAATTTACACATTCATAAACTTCAGAAGAAAAATTAAAAAGAGAATTAAAAATTAATTTAATTAAAATAAATTCCACTCTTTTAGATTTATCAGGTAGTTTAATACCCCATTAGATAGCTTATAATTAATGAAATATATTCCAACTTCGATATAGTACTACCCTCATAAAGCACCAATAAATAATCGTAAATAAATCTTCCCTTTTATTACTAAAATTACGATTTTGTTGAAAATATCATCACCAAATCACGCGACTTTCAAGTTCCTAGTATGTGGGACCTCGGTTTAGCGCCAAAGTCGATTGAGTGCCAATACTTTAGGTACAAACGATTACAATTTCAGAAGTAAATTACATTCAAACTTCGATTTTATTCCGCCTCAAAATGGTGGAATAAAATCGAAGTTTTGACTGTGATTTATACACTTTATATTAAATTTATATTTTAAAAAAATCTTACATATTTTCATTTTTTAAATTATTCAGTTTAAAGAGCCGTGAGAAATTACACAGATATTAGCATAATTTCCATATTTATCACTGATAAATACACAATTTATGCTAATTCTCATAAAAATAGTTTGATTTAAAATATTCGGTAACATGTTACTCATAGAAAATTGCTTTTCGATGAGGATAAATTACAATAGATTGCACTTTGCAGCGGATAGTTTTCTATAACTTAATCCTTTTCTTAAGGGAGTAATATATATTACTACTTTCTACTTAATACTGTTTTTTTTTTACCCCATCATTACTTGCAAAGTTAGAAAGTCTGGATTTATAAGGTAAATGGTCGAGTGATCAGGTATTTTATTGCAATGATACAGGGGGGAAAAGGAGATTAATTTTATCGATTAATTGAGTTCTTTAGGCAAAATTAAATTACGTTAAGGATGGATAAAAATGGTTATAAATCGCTTAAAAAATGATGTTATTTTATAATTATTTTGTTTAAAAGTAAGAATATTTTCTTTTAATTAGTTTTTCGTATTTTGTAATCTTTTTATTTAGTAAAATTATCTTTAAAAGACGAAACATCACTGCAACGTCCCTACTTGGCGTGCAATGTGTAAATTTTCTATTTTTTTAAAGTTTTAGCGATAATATGATTTAGAATAAAATAACTTGCTTAATTTTGAGAAGTATTTAATAATTAATAATATACATATATATATATATATTTTTTATATTTTATTGGTTATTCGATTTCAAATTTGAAAAAAAAAAAATCTATTCTGATTGGATGCATCTTTGAAAATTTAAAACTGTGGTATATTGTCTTCGATGTGTTAGAAAAACTGAACTTCCGTTTCCGGTTTTGAGTTGTTTTGACAATCAATAACCACTACGACTTGAAAGTAGTGTTTATATAATAATAGAAATTCCGTTTTTTTTAGTTATAAATGATTAAAACTAAATATACACTTTCAAAGTAACATCCAAAAGTCAATCGGTGTCCATTAGTCAAATTTGACTAATAAAAACAATGACTAATGTAAGGCCTGTATTAGTCAGAATTTGTATAACTTTTGAGTGGACGAAACTCTGATACTGAAATTTTGAATTCTTGACACGATGACACAAAAATACATTACGTGTTATTCGTCAAATGTTAAAGGTCACGCGATGATCTTTCACGCTCTTTATTGGTAATAAATCATATTATAATGTCACAAAGGTAGAGAATTGATTTAAATTAAACATAATTGACGAGAGAATAGATCAAATGAGATTTGCATTTTACGAAACTTTATTATGAATTATTGCATTTTCTATAGATTAGTTTAATAAATTTGTTTTTAATCAGATAATTCCATTATAATATTAGAGAAGTATATAATTGAATTATAACTAGAAGATTGTCTGAGAAAATTTGAGTCTTAAACAGTAATGAAGGAATTAATTAAACAATTTAATTTCTGACGTCGTTTCCGTTATATTCAATAGTAGTGATGTCAGAAATTATGAACCGTTTTTAAAAGAAGTGACGTCGAAAATTAACATTCCGCTTTATCCTCTTAAATGATGTATCGGTTTTGAAACAATTACCCTTGGTTTTTTTTTATCCGCCGTAAAAATTTGAATTCACGTAAGAAAAATATTGAAATTTATACATATAATAAAATTTTAATAACTTAAATTACTAATAAATGATTATTTTAGGACGAGATCTGTAGAGCCTTCAACGACTTGCAGCGTTTTCAAGAAGAGGAACATGTGTGGATCATCCCGCGACCACCCAGTGGCGATTTTCATCTGTTGGTTACGTGGGCGGAAGACTTCGCACGTCTGGTCGACAGTACTCTTCCGGAAAGCGAAGATTTAATGGAATCAACCCTTCCTTACCGAAAATGTAAATACGCCCCCGAATGTCCACTTTTGAAACGTGTGAGGCCCAAGTCGATGGAGGTTGCCACCTCTTGTCCCTCTTGTATAGCAAACACCCAGAGGACGTACAGGCGTCAACTTTCCACTCCTCTAACGCGCGATGTAGAAATTCAAACTCAATGGACGGACGTTTGCGACGGACGATGGTTAACTTCTCTTACTAACGAAGACTTTAAGAAACTCTTCAAACAATCCAGCATATATTCTTTCGACAACTATGAAGATTCTTCAAATGACTACGTTCGTGAAGATTTTAAAGTTAGTGACAATCGCGACGTATCCATTCAAGCGAAGTTAAGCGAGGAAGACATTTTCGCCTCCGAAATGAACTTCAAAAACGAAATGACGTTCGATTCCTGTGACCTGGATTTACCATTCGAAGAGGACCAAGATTCCGAATCCGAAGAGATAGAAAGATGCAAGTCTGAAGAAAATCTCGCTAGATCGGAAATTCAGACGTGTAAGGAACAATACAGTTCGTCACTTCCTAAAGAATTCACTAGGAAACCACCAATCAGAGACGTTCTTCCGAATCGCTCGGCATCATTTTCTAAAGTGGTATATGGGTGTTCCTTTCTTGACATATTTTTTCGTGACGCGATCGATTTTACCTTTCCTAAAATTGTTTTAAATGTCTTTCAGAGTCACACGGAACTTCGCGATTTCATGAAGAAGGTGGAAAGCAGCGCTTACAGGCCTCCGACTCCCGAAAATAAAGAAGTAGAAACTGAAGACGTCACGGCGATCGTAATGCGTAAAGATGCTGTCACTCAAACAACGCCTCAGCTGTCTAGAAAGTGAANACTGCCAGTATTCAGTGGTTTTATCCACTCGGCTTGTGTCGTTTTTAATTAAGAATATAATGTAATTAAATCTTTCGAAGAAAAAATACATACTTACATACTTTGTATAACATATTTTTAAGTCTATAATTAACATTAAGTATTTAGTTAAAAGAAAAAAATCATCAAATATTCAAAACAACTAACATTTGTCATTTTATTTTAATTTTTCGACGATCAATAATTTTATATTTTTCACAAAGAATTTTGAAAATTAAATTAATTTAGACTACATGTACACATATATATATATATTTTTTTTAATAAATAAGTTTAAAAATTTAAAAAGATTTATTGGAATGGCAACGAACTAACACAATCTCATCGGAAAACACTCGAGATATTGCTAAAATTTCAGTATTTTTTTACTTAAAAATAAGTAATTTTAAACAATAATGAAATCTTTTATTTTTGCAATATATATTTTTTCATCAGATCATGCGACATGTTATATACATTGAAGAAAAAGGTGCATTGTCTGTGGATAGAATTTGATCGATAAATAAGGCAACTCAACACAAATTCTGCCAAAGGTGGTGCCTCCCAGGAAACTGGCTCCTATTTAAGTATTAGACATGGGAAGAAAACCCGGAAAACTCCATGCTTTCACCCATTGGTCAAGTGTGAACCCGCCAGTATTCACTCGTTTTAACCAACCTACTACTGTTATGGACAGAAAAAAAACTATGAAAAATCTGAAACACTATTTATAATCAATCTCCAAGACTTGAATTCAACAAAATATATATGAGATGGTATAGAAAACTGACTGTAATTCGTTGATCTCTTCTACAATTCTCATGAACTAACTTCTGCTCTCATTGAAGAATTTTCAAATTGATCAACAAGCTTGAAATCAGCGTGACTCGTCACTGAGAGTTGTAGGCCATGAAAAACAATCACTAAGAAATCTTACGTATTTATTGATATTACATCCCATATTACATCCCACTACCGAATCCCATAATTACACGACATATCAAAACAAGTAATTGCTGCCATGTTTAACTGCAACAATTCTTAAACCTTTCTCTTAAGTGAATTGTCAAAATCATTTCTAACTTTTGTGCTCTTAGCATAAGTTTGACTTGGCTGAAGCACAAAATCTTATGTCATTATTCGATTCTTGACCTTATGGTGTTTGATTTAGAAACGATTTAAGATAAATATTTACTGAATATAACGTCTTAATATTTTTATTCGTTCTGGATCCAGTTTCAAAGAAAATTCTTAATGATTTGTGATTAATTTATTCAGGCTATTTCATTAATTTCGCTCATTATGGAAAGGCCTGACCCGAATGGGGAATAAAATACCACATTTCATCAATATTCAGGAAAATGGCAATAAAATATGACAAAATATCCAATTTAGAACTCTTAAGTAATAAATTGGCTTTATCTACATTAAGAATAGATATTCCACGAAAAATTTTAAATTATAAAACTTCTTAGAAAGATTCATTTCGAATTATACCACCACATGGTCATAAATGGGAAGCCATTTTTATAATTTACACATTCATAAACTTCAGAAGAAAAATTAAAAAGAGAATTAAAAATTAATTTAATTAAAATAAATTCCACTCTTTTAGATTTATCAGGTAGTTTAATACCCCATTAGATAGCTTATAATTAATGAAATATATTCCAACTTCGATATAGTACTACCCTCATAAAGCACCAATAAATAATCGTAAATAAATCTTCCCTTTTATTACTAAAATTACGATTTTGTTGAAAATATCATCACCAAATCACGCGACTTTCAAGTTCCTAGTATGTGGGACCTCGGTTTAGCGCCAAAGTCGATTGAGTGCCAATACTTTAGGTACAAACGATTACAATTNTATTATATATTCATTCAACAGATGGTGCCACATTTGATTTCGTTGATTCACTCTAATCATTGTTGCCATCTTTGAATTTCTTTCATCAGTTTATTCGTAAATTAAATGAATAATTTAATTGTTAATTAATAAATAATATGAATTAAATTATATTATGGTGTATAAATAATATATCTAAGCAAAGAAAGAAAGCAGAACATTTTTCAACTGAACATTGCCTGACAGGCTGGTCACATGGAATTTTCCAAGTTTAAATCAGGTGTTTAACAGATAAATAGTGACAGTTTTCCATAACATCCAATCCACTTGGACGGCTTTCTATCGGCATTACCTTATAGAATGGTATTCACATTGCTGTACAAATTCACGATAACTATTTCAAAATTCTTTTACCAAAGTTATTTTATTATCTTGGGTGTAGTGGATTATACTCGGTTGACACCGGTTGCTATGTACTGTACTTTTCCAGACCAGAGTCATAGCAACCAAAACAAGACAAAAATTAAATAAGTTTGTCAGTGTGTGTGTCAGTATTCATGAATTTCTAACAACATGACACGCATTCAATATAGGGGCTTTCTGTAGTGTGATGTATGTGTTTCTATTCAACTGTAATATTCCCAGGCTTTTGTGTAGTGTGTATGGCATGACACCTGTAGAGTAGAGAACGACAGATACAATAAGCACCCTTTATTTTTATTTTTATTATTGAAATTTATATGCAATTATCACTTTTAAAAATGACAGAAATTGCCACTGGTAATGAATGGAATATTCCACATAAAGCATCTATAAATAATCACTAATAATGTTAATTTTCCGTTTCGAATAATTTAATTAATAGATAAAATTTAATTTATTTTTTCTTCAACCGATTTAATTCAATTAACACATTTAATTTATTTTACTACGCATGAAAGCTTGTGATAAAATATGCTTCGAGCATCACCCAAGGAGTAAACAATGCAATTGCCGAAACTTCGAATCACATAGTTTTAGAGGGGTAATTGACAACAATTATATTGCCTATCTAAAACGGACCCTGTACAAAACGGAATCTCCATCTGAAAAATAAATCTAGGAACGAAACGATTTGCTACTGTTAAAATACTATTATACGCCGGAAACCTGTCTACCGCGGAAACGAAAGATTTTTTTATGGAAAGTAATTACACCAATCTTCGATGGCTGACCACAATCTCTTGAGAAGAGTTGTCAGTGACTTCATAGGGAGTTAAGCATTTGGCTGTTAGTGTGTATAAACGCTTGGCCATCGAAATATTTATCGTATAGAATCCATCAACATTAAAAAAACTTGTAAGTAAATAAGGCAAATCGATGAAATATAACATTGAGTTTTGCGAGAATGGAGGGATGTATCAATCGATAGATTAATGCAACGCAACACACTGACGATCTGCCAAAAGGTGTGGTCCTTTCCGGGAGATGTTTTTATGGAAAATTGACCCCCTTTTTAGGTATTAGACGCGTAAAAATCCGGAAAACTTCACGTGGTCAATCAGTTGGTTAGACGCAAACTAGCGACCGACTATCAATTTTCAGGGTTCTATCCATAGGTGAACACCAGTTTTACTGGTTGGTTCATATATAATAAATGCAAGGTTCAAGACACTTATTTAGTTGAAATTCAGCTTCTTTTGTTTCCGTCTATGCGCTTAAAGTTATGGATCAATAATCTTTCAGCAACTCCTATTTCACTATATGTTATATGTAGATACAAAGTCTCCTCCTCATTAGAAATTCAGAGATTTTTAAAGGTAAATTGGTTTGTACTGGTAAATGCCGTAAACAGTCCATTTGTTTTACATTGAGCAAAATTTATTTTAGCCCAAACTATAGCCCTCCAGCCCAATCTGGCCTGGAGCACACGTTAATCCGGTCAAAGAATCTATTTGACACATCATTTATAAATTATAGAAATAAATTTACTTTTTATACAGTTTATATTGAATATACAAAATATTTGTACCTGCCTACCTACAACTTATGAGCAATTTGGCGCCAATCGAGAACTTCGGGCATCACTGACATGAAAGAACATTTCTAGTTCATAGTTCAAAACTTTACAAAATTTCTACAGTTCATTTCCTTTCTATCCTTCCATTTCAATTCAGACTGATCCTGTAGAAATACGCAGTTTCCACTAATATGTCCTTTGTTTCTACATCTGAAGCAAGTTATCGAGTTTCTTTTCTGTTGTGTGTATCACTAAAGCTCCTCATCATGCATCTTTAATGAGGAAGTTGTCTTGGCTGATATGGTTGAATTAAATCATCAGCCTACTACTCTGAAGGATCCGGGATCGAATTCGGGCAGTCGAAAATCTCTCAAGATTTTTTGGATTGTCTGTCCGGATAGGTTCCTACCCCATTGTGATTCTGGCCATGATGGGTACGATTATAAAACCCCCACTGACCATAGAACAAAGTTAAAAGACAGTACTCACGAACAAAGTTCAGCTCTGGACCAAGATAGTGACACCGTGTCATATGACTAAGGAATGAATTAGCAATAAGAATCCATCAATCTGAGAATTCTATCGAGTAAGTAACATAAAATTCTCTGATACGAAGTAAACACCCAGAAGACATAAAACTATTTCGATAAGAAAATAATACGAAATTAAATAATACAATACTTTAATCAAAACACTTCAGAAAACCTAAACAGTCTGCAATAATAGTCCAAATCACGCTATTCAATAACTTATTTTAATCATAGCCTGATTTATAAATACGCTTAAGAAGCTAAAGTTTAAATTAAAGCCTGGCAATTTTAAATTTATTATTCTTTATTGGAGAGGAAGAGCCTTTATAGGCAAGGACCTCATCAAGTAAAGTTTTTCTTATTTGTATCAATCATTTCATTGTAATGAACAACTTCTGTGCCACTATTAATATTTTATACCATATGTACTATACGCGTTATAGCCGTGTTGAAATTAATATTAATTATATATTTAGTAAACTCCAAATTTCAATTTTATGGAAACTTGGACTTCATTATGGTTTGTGAATATAGTAAATCAATCACGAACTACATTCATTGGTTCTCGATCCATTGATTTGGAAACACTGAGATGTATATATGTAATCAATATGCCACAGTAAATGGCGCCCAATAGTGATAAAATATACATTGAAAGTTTTACTAATGTATTATACCCATTAACTTTTTGGTCTACATACTGTCCACGTGGAGTTTCGCATTTTCTTCATAAATAGAGGCCAGTTGTCCATAAAAAGTCCTTTCAGAGGCACTTTCCCTCAGCAGCTAGTAGGCTAATAATTTTGTATAATAATTGTATAGCATTACTAATAAAAGTTTCCATAAAGTTATGGGTAATGATTTTAAAAAAAAACAAAAAGAATTATCATTGATTAGGTGGCACCATCTGTTGGGTTTTTATAAAAATACTTCTTCCATCAATTATAG
Source organism: Centruroides sculpturatus (assembly GCF_000671375.1). Taxonomy (NCBI): domain Eukaryota; kingdom Metazoa; phylum Arthropoda; class Arachnida; order Scorpiones; family Buthidae; genus Centruroides; species Centruroides sculpturatus. The sequence continues at coordinate 323,488 of NW_019384452.1, read as the reverse complement.
AAAAGAAATTGGTTTAATTATATTTTTTTTACGTCGAAATAAATAGAATTTTGTAAATAATATTTTAAAATAATTATTAAAATATAAGTTTACTCCGTTTGAAAAATCTATAAATAAAATAAAATAAAATATTTAAAAATAACTAATTATCAACTACCAGAGGGCGCTTTTATGTCATACTTGAATAACTAATCGAATAAAAGTAATTTAATATATTTAAAGTTTAAGGAAATTAAGGAAACGTTAGAGCGAAATTTATTTTCCTTTTTAAATAACAGATGGCAGGAATGTGAATGTCACATTACATTGAGGAAGGAACCAAAAACCAATTGAATTATCACATGATTTTGGTGTTAAATTCCTTATGCTCTGATTGCATTTTTGCCGGTTCGCCTCTTCTTATTTTTCTTCTTGCAATAGAAATTTTAAAGATATTGTAGAAGAAACTTGAAATATTTGTGTAAAGAATGGATATTTGTGTATGAGAACGTTATGAAATTAATGTAACTAAGATTATAATGTTCTCATCAGTCAACTAACTTAACAATCATCCCCATCAGATGTTATGGCCTGTGGTTGGTGTTAAACATTAATTAATAGAACACCAACAGTCCAAATATATTTTTGCTATTAGTGTTGGTATTCAAATATTATAAAGTATTGGATGATTAATTTAAAAAGGAACCAGTGAGTAGTAGTGGGAAGTGTTTAGCGATGCCAAGACTCAAAAAGTTCATGGACAATTCTTTCCTTATAAGTATGAAATTGGATTCTTTCCATACCTTTATGAACAGAACGGTAAGATAATCCAGTCTCTTGAGATATTTATTGAATTCTTTTCCTAGATGCGTTTGAATGTCAAGAAGTCTTTCCTCAAATAACTTTTTGTACGCAAATATCTTTTTTCTTACATAACCCTTGCTTGTGTCCACGAGAGGCCGAGTGGATAAAACCATTAAACACTTGTAGTTGAACGTGGGTTGGGACCTGGTCAACGGGTTGGCCACGTGGCTTTTTCTAAAATTTTTTACTTAATTATGACCAGTTTTTATAGCAAGTCCTCCCGAAAGGCCTTGGTTGATCGCCCATGTGTTGCGTTGCCTTACTTCATCAAGCCAAACAGGCCCACTAAAACGCCTTCAACATTGTTAAAGTTCTGACGCCATTCTTCTCGTGTTTCCATTTTTATCACCCGATATCACAGAACATATGTATGTAATCCTAGTAAATATATTAAAGAAAACACAAAAATTTAACAAAAATTAAATGAATTTCAATGAATTAATATTGATATTCATTGAAAATTCAATTAATACCAACATTACGTTGGTGAATATACTCTACATTCAGCTGATGCAATAATAAATTAGCATATATTTCATGGATATTCAATTAATTANGCACAGTTCATTGCCAAACAGATACTACACCATATACAGATGCAATACCCAATCACCTCGTACTCGTCCTCCAGTACATCAAAATTTTGTAAGATCGGGAATTTGCAAGTTAAATTTTTAATTTATTCCAATTGGCATTAGTAAAATCGTAACCAAAAGTACTGTACACCTTGGAGAATCATGTACATTATTAACTACCTCACAGTCAAACATAATCAGTTCATGCTCACTAGTGGTTTCATTAACCAACCTCCAGTTAGTTACATTATTACTTATACCTTGCATAGTAAAGGTCAAATCAATATAAGAGCTACCTCTACCGGATACAAAAGTCGGACATATCTCTAGATCGTTTAAGACCACCAAGTCTCATTTTGCAATGGTTTCTAATAACTGATTTCCTTATTTGTCTGTGACCAGACTGCTCCATAGAGAAGACTTTGCATTACTATCCAAGCACACAAATATACACTCGCCATGCAGCTTTCCCAGGCAAGACTAATTCGTTCAAACCAGTATCAATATCAATACTTATAACATATATCTTAATACCATCAACTACAACCTCTTCAACAATGCAGGTTAGGGATGATGCACTTTGTACATTACATCTAATGTTGCTACTCCCACAGTTTGGGCCAGCAGTTTTACTAGCTAGCGGGCCAATTAACTTTTATATTGTTTTTTTAAATTTTTCTTTGACTTTTTTTTTAACTTTGTCGTGCATGTTCAAAAATAGTTGATGGAAGAATTTAACTATTTTAAAATATTAATTTTGAATTTTGGTGTGTTGGGGCTGACTATAAATTACATTCGCATTTTTCTTGAAATTTTTACTCTTTCTCATTGTCCCAATTTGTAGAAGTTTCCGTAATCCTCTCGCCTCTTCGGACATCCAACAAAACTCAATCCTTTTATCACTTTATAAACTGTGTCGTCTGTCCGTCTGTCTTTCCTTAATCTCGGGAACAAAGTTAGATAGATAAAAACGAGATCTGATCTGCAAACTTTTGGAGCAGGAGGCCCCGATTAACTATATAAGAATTACTAATACAAACAAAGTTTAGTTTGCATTTGAACGGCCGTCCGTTAAGGAGGAGAGCGTGTTCCAAGAGGCTGAGCAAGAAAGGTAATTCGTCAATGGGATCAGAGACTCGAAAATAAAGTTATCAGAGATTAAAGTTTCGAATAGAAGGATTAGTCCAACTCGATCGATCCAACTCAAAATGAACTTGAGCTGGATCGATCAGCCTCATTTCATTATTTGCTCACCGTCTGCCATTGCTAATCCCTTCCTCAGACGCTCCAGCCATTCCTCCGACAGTTTATGAGGTGTGATTATCATTTACATTTGTCTCCACCATTTATCAGTCTTTTCCGTGTCGTCTTTCAGATCGCCTCTTCCTCAAGATCATCTCGAGTAATTTTCAAACTACTGCTTGGTGGTGTCATAATTTTGAAATAATCTTCCCATAATAATTAGTTGTAATCCAGACACGACCGCTCGGCAGGTTAGTACGTGTACGTAGACCTCACCGCTTAATATCTATGTATGTCAGTACAATAGTATGGTAATATTTACATGTAAATTACTAAACCGAAATAAAACCGAAACCGAAAATCGAAAACCTACAAACTTCATACCATCCAATTATTAATTAGCCCAAATTCCTTAGAATTAAGGTCAACCTATAGAGATTTCTTTATCATGTGGTGTACCAACTTTTTAAAGATTAGTAGGCAGATATTACAATATATTACAATATATTGTTGATTTGCTGATAATGTTAAAATGAAAAATCTGCCGTGCCCTCACTACCAGTTCGAGAGAGGTATTTTGAAAAAAAATTTTTTTAAAGAAACATGCAAGAAATTTTGAAATAAATATAATAAAATGCATAAACTGTATAAAATTTAATGAAATAAAATGGACGTTCACTAAAGCACAACCCCTCCCCTCTTCTTTATCCGACTTGTCATAACCCCCTCTTTCCCTTCCAGTGCGGACGTGTTTATTGACAGCCCCTTTTCTAATTAATTAACTAATACTTAGCTTCAATTTGCTGCTCTGGGGGGTTACAAGATCAAATCTGGACTACAATTGCCTGGATTTTTACGAGTGCTGGTTGTCCTCAAAACCAGCACTTTGCGAATGAAGTTCGCAGGTGAAGTTTTGAAGACAAGCAGCACTCGTTTCACCAGAGGATTTTGTGCACTGTGGTGACTGCTGGACCCGGTTGAAGTGGCTGTGACTTCCCCAACCAGAGATCCATGGAGCCAGTCACAGCCATTTAATTACTCGCAGGGATCTCTGGTGGGGTGCCAAACAAGTCGGTCTTCATTTCTCAACTTCCGGCCATCCGAAACATTGGACCTTTCAAACCAAATTGTTAAATGACTCATCACTCACAATGAGGCATGAAAGACACATTAAGATGGTCAGTTTTGTTTATTAACATATTTTTATTTGTTTTATTGTTATATAATTATTACATTCAACCTTTATGTAAAGAAATTTAAAAACATCAATAAAAAGTTATATTTGATTTTAAAAATTTAATCTCAAAATCTTGCACTAATCTAGTTTAGAAAGGCAAAGACATTAAAATTACATGAATGATGTTTAAGCAATTCTGTTGCTGTAGTACAAATACTGGATTTCTGAATTTTCTAGTGGGAGATAGAAAATATTCTATCATGATGGATAATGGCATTGAGTAGTGAGTTTTGATTCTATCAATAGACCAGAGATTTTTTTTTTACTCGTTCGAGTATTTCCTTCGTGCAAGAAACAGAGGGAAAAATTATAAGACTGACAAAAGAAATGTATTGAACTTTCTTCGGTGTTTCGCTGTTGACAATAGATCCACAGAACACCATCTGCTCCTCCAGGCTTCTCTTGATTTTAGACCTTTATAGCTTATCCCTTTCTTCGGGACTTCATATTTATTATCCTTTTCTCTCTTTGTTCTATTGACACCGTTTCCTCTAAAGCGTTTTTGAGTAAACCCTCTTCTCTGATTATATGACCAATCTATTTATGGAATACGGCGTATATACTGTATTTGTTTTTTACTATCATTTGGAATTTTAAAACGATCTGAGTGCTAAAATCCTACGTCCTGCTAAAAGATTAGATGTTTTATAAGTTATACAATATGTAAGTGTGAAATTTTAAAAATAGATGAAATAGTAGTAAACTTTTAAAAGTGACAATTGATTAAAATATTAATTAATTAATGAAGTTTGTAATAATTTTATTTTTCCGTAGAAGTAAGCGTTTATATAAAACATGCTCGGGGAATAGCCAAAGGAGAAAGAAAATTGACAATTAGCTCAAATTTGAAGGATGCAATTTTACTGTAAATGAAATATGTCAATACCATCTGTAGCCGGAAGAAACATTTATTAAACGTTTCTTTACTTCCCTAGAATATTTCTCCGAAAAGAATGCTTCAAAAAACCTAAGTGATGTGTATAAAAGTTTTCATATCTATACAGTATGATGTCTCTGGTATTAAACTTTTCAATTTTTATAATTCTTGATATATTTAATTGTCAAATATATCTATTTTAATAAAATTCAGATGATAAATATTTTATTTTATTTTTGTACATTTACAATAAACATTGAAAACTTTTAATACAGTTGCGCTACTTTGGTGTTTTGAAAACAAAATGGTGATCATTACAATGCGACGTAAAATTTCCTTGAATTTCGTTTTAATTTAAATAAAATAGACTCAAAATACTGGAATGAGAATCGATATGAAAAATTAAATGTAATGATTTTGTATTATTTTGGCGAAAGAAAATTTTTAAATAATAAATTTAATGAGATGGTTAAATAGTGGGCTTTATGCATCATCTAAGAATAGTAAATAGAATATAATATTATTGTCGAACTACATTTTCGTATATAGAATTATTATCTAAAGATACGATACAATAATACTTCAAAAATCCTATGAATAATCCAATTTTTAAATGATAATATTGCGATTTATTATGATACGGCATTTACTTTTCTATTGTTGCTCACGAAAAGTACTGCACCATATGCTGAATAGCCAATACTGTAACTATTGAATTAGCTGATGGTTATCATGTTGAACATCACAAATAATCTCGTCTCATTGAGAAATTCGACTGTGAATATCGTAATTTTTCGTGGTTAGTATATCTCGGAGCTTTGTTTCTTATTCTCCACTAATAGACCGCATTGTGAGTAACATGTCCACTGACAATACAGTCCATTATGAATGTTTAATTAAATATGGCATTTAAAATAAAATATCGGAGTTTAAAAATAACGATTTTTCTATTCAATTACATTGTACTAAGTTTCATTTTACCTACATGGAGGCATGTCATTACTCTCTTTACTTGAAGGGACCATTCACGATCATCTTTATAATATCTATCTTGTATTATAATTAAAATTAATTAGTTACATCAATAAAAGAGGACTTGCCAATTTTAGAAGTAAATAAATACAAACTCGAAGTTTTGCCGCATATGTAAATTATTGTGCAAAATTCTTATGCATGTTTAAATCATTCGAAATTTAGCAAAAAGTTATCAATGGGTCTTGTATGACTTTCAGTATACTCGAACAGAACATGACCGGGAAGGAAATCTGATCATTTTCAATACTTTCAGCAAATTTTATCTATCACTTATTGGTGTTTCATGTTGACATGCCTGAATGACAAACAATTTGAAAACTCAGAATGGTTTATTATATACTGTACGACTAAGTTGTTATAATTTATAATAAAACATATANTTAATTTTTTCTAAATTGTAACAGCTAATAAAGTAAAATTTTTAATAAGTACAGTCTGATTTGATAGCATACTCCACAAAAGCAAATCAAATATTAATTTTGTTTAAAATAAATTTTATAAATTTTTGGAATCAAGTAATAGTTGTGCATTTGCATAGACATGCACAATAAATGGATTGAATGGAACATAATACTTAGGTAACGAAAGTGAAGTCATTTCACATGCACATAGACATCTGACAGACACAAAAGTCCTAACATAAGCACTTCACTACTATAATAGTGTGTGCTAAAAAGCTGTTATAAATAAAAGAATAACTTGACTAAGAAATTTTTAGTAAAGTATACTACTATAAATTTTTTTTGCTACAGAAATATCTTTAAAATATGCTTTTGAGAAACACTTCTAAGATGGGAGGGTTTTTCTCGTGTCAGTCTTACATTTTAACAAAATACAGTAGACCCCCTATAACAAGGTAGATACGTTCCGTTTTATATGAATTCCGTGTTTTACGAGTCACTTAAATACATGAGCCAATCACAGCCCGTCGCGTGTGCAGTTTAGGGACTACGGCTGTTTGAAAGATTTTCTTCCATAAAATTAATCGATTCTATACTAATTTGACTCAACATTTCCAAAACACGTATAATTTTTTTGGAAATAATCCATATAAACTATGCTATAAACAAAAAAATTGTAGGATTACTTACCGAGTGTGCACAGTTCGACGACGCTATTGCTTAATTAATTAAGTTTGTTTTTGTCTCGGAACGGCGCATCGAACGGTGGGCGCGTGTTTTCTGATAAGTTATTTTTGTGCGAAAAATTCGCTGAACTTCGGAGACATCATTAATATAAATATAATTTTTATGGCCGTTAAATAATAAATGGTTTTTAGTAGGTCCGCTGCTCATTTAAACTCAACGGTTTGTCCAATATCCGCTATTGGTCTAGATTCGACCAATCCTGTCGCGACACGAGTCGGTGATGACGATTTACCGTATTATACGAGTCTCTTTTAGCGTGTTTATACGAACACGATCGCAATTTTTTCGCCGTGTTATACGAATCCGTATTATATGAACCTGTTTTATAGGGGTCGACTGTATATATCCTTCTATAGAGGAAAAATAAGAAGAGCCGTATTTTTTCTTTCATCTGTCAGATCAGCCGTTCTCGAGAAATAAGGTTCTAAAATGTTTTAGTATCATTCACATGGAAATATGAATGTTGTTAACTGAATTTTAAAAAACTGCCTCTCCAAACAAAATAATTCTCTTACAAGATTCGTGGACTGGACAAAAGAGTTATGCATTATACATTGAAAATTTACCAGATGGAAAGAGAGCGTGTATTTTCACCACCCCGTCAAAAGCAACTGAGTAAGTACAGCTTCTAAATGTTTATTTCTTTAGGTAATTCAAGATTATAACAAAAAGAATACAGGAAATAATAAGAGTGGAAGTCGATGATGCCACCATTTTTAAATTAAATAATAGAAAATATATTTTAAAGCTATCATTTACATATAATCAATTATATGCTCTTGTTTTTAAACACATGTTAATACATGCATGGCAGAAGTCAGGATAAGTAACAGAAGAAAACACTACAAGTTTTTTTTATTTTTTTTAATGTTTCAAATGATATATTAAATATAAGAGAAAACCCTTCCTTGTAAATAAATTGTTTGTACTTGTATTCAATTTATTGAAATCTGTACAAATTACTAGTTTATTATTATTATTTATTTATTATAATTAAATTTTATAACAACTTTTCATCGTTATTTTCAAAATAAATTCTATTATGTATTAAATTTTGAATGATATTGATCCACAATCAATAGAAAGTCAGGTGAATTTGTAACCTTATTAAATATATAATTATCATCAATTCCTATAGACAAGATACTAATTATTGATTCCTATTCAAACCATATACAAATGTTAGTCATTAACTCTTCGGATAATTTGTAGAATTATTTATAGTTATTCAAAGTAACTTTGATCAAAGCTAAAATTCAATATTTTTTAATAAAAATTAAAAAAAAATTATGGGTAGTTTTTTGTCCAAAAGAAGCATGCAATAAACTATCTTTTCTCAATATTAATCAGAGTACATTGTATTTGAATTATACATAATCATACCGCTACACTGGGCTATGTTCTTGCCAGAGGGGGATGAATACAGTTGTATAAGTTCAAAACTAGAAATCGGGACATTGTAAGTGAGGTAGTATTGCGCAAAATTTGATGGGCACCCAGAAATAGACAGGCAATAGCTATTCTGGTAAATAAGTGAACTACTTTTATTAAATTATTAATTATTGAACACTTTTTATTATTTGTTGAACCAACCGCACTTGTTTGACTTATTGTACGTATTTCAACTACATTTTTGTTAGAAAATCCTGCTGCTGCAATTGTGGACACGGTCAAATCATAATGGACATGATTAAAAACAAAGATTTAATTAGTGCCCGAGTGAAGAAAGGGTAAAAACAAATAAAATAAATAATAAATAAATAATAATAATAAAAGCTAGATTATGGCCAGACGTAACCATTAATTTATCGTTGATGATTGCAAGAAATCATTGATATTTTTGAAGCTGCACAACGCTGCCCAGAGTCAAGAGAACATGACGCGTGCGCTGCAGTTTATTTAAGACGTTTGGTAGTGTATACATGTAGGTCATCTGCAGCTACTTACTGCCCACAATTCTTATTTGAAATAATTTAGTTTATTTGGTTTACAGCAAAGCGACACTTGGCCGATTTGTCTAGGGGAATGCCTTCCGGAAGACTAATTTGAAACTGGTTCACATTTAAGTGTTACTAACATGAATCAGACACTGTAAACGCCACGTTGCCAGCCCGTTGGCGAGGCCCGAACCCCAATCAATCAATTTCCAATGTTTGGTGGTTTTAACCACTCGACCACTGGCGGGCATTTATTAGGGCTATTAAGAAAGTACCGTTCAGAAATGAAAAGCCCTAGTTGTTAAATGTACAAAATTAAATACTTATATACTTTTCACACTAGTTAGTACTATTTGCTACCCCTCGTGTAATAACACATTGCGCTATCATTGTCGCAGTAATTAAGGGCTGTCCATAAATTACGTTCGCATTTTTCTTGAAATTTTTAATCCTCCTTCTTTTCTTGTCCCAGTTTGTCCAGATTTCTGTAACCCCTCCCTTCTTCGGACCTCCAATGAAACTCGAACCTCTCTTGGAATGTTTATCACTTTATGAATGATAGATACCATAAGTAGTAACAAAACAAACAAGAAATTTTGAAATAAAATGCATAAACTGTATAAATTATAATGAAACGAACTAACGTCTACTGAAGCTCAACCTTTCCTTTTGTCTGACAATTTGTCTTGACCACCTTCCTTCCTTCTTCCAGTATCGACGTCATTTATGGACAGCCTCTTATTGAATATATTTGTTTTTTTTAAATGATCTTTTTTGTACGAATTACATTTAGTTTATTATCTTTAAAATTTTCTTTCCAACAGATGGCACTACATATAAAGCTAATCCAATATACACAGAAATTAATTAATATATAGAAATCTAATCAAGATTCTGCAGTGATATGTGCGACATTCTCTAAGATAATAGTACATTAACGGAACAGTCGAGTTTCAAAACAATTAATTGAACGGTTTAGTAATACATTGCGAACAAACAAACATTCTCATTTACAGATTTTTAGATAATATTTAAATAAAGACAGGAAAACAAGTCTGGTATTAATAAAGTAGGGAAAAATAGGAAAAGAAATTTATAACTAAAGTTTATGCTGCTGTTAAAGTGGTGTTTTTAGTAGATTATACAAATTAAAAATGGTGATTCTGCTCGGATTATCAGAAATAAGATTTAAGATTTTAAGGGTTGATTTGGTTTGTCAGAATACTGGCAACTGAATAGTTAAGTTTGATATTTTAGGCCTAATCTTTTTAAAATCTTCATTAAACTATGCTTCTGATTTCTCATTAATTTTAAATATAATGCACTGTTTTTATCATAATAATTAGTTTGCTGTAGAAGAAGGTATAATACTGAGTGTTTGGGAAATTCTACATTCCATAAGAATATCAAGCGAAATTGTTCTTCCATTTTTAGAAGCATCTTGAATATTCCAGAAAATAATATTCGATATGTGCTGATTCTGATTTGATTTTTATTATTCGTTTCTAAATCCTGATTCGCCCACCCGTGGTCAAATGAATAAAACCACTGAACACTGTGGTTTACACCTCACTAACGAGCTTGGCATATGAAAATTTTCGTTTTTTTTAAATTATAACACCTAAATAGGAGCCAATTTTCCACAGAGATTCCTCCTGGAAGGCATTCCTTCCTTGGCATATCATCTTTTAATGATTCTGTTTTGTTTTTTTCTTGTGTTGATCATTCCTTTTCTTTTGGCTTCTTTTCTTAATGCAACCTTTTGTTATTCTATCCCTAGTGAAGACTTGCATTTAAAATATTTAAAGTGGAATTGTTTGTCTCACAGATTAAATATTTCATTACGAAAATCTTAAGAAGATGAATGCTTGTTAATATGAGATCGTTTTCTTTTATTTTCACTGATTTAAAAAATTGCTTGGCTTTCTAATTCCGATTCTATTTTAATATTTCTAGTTAATTTAGACTTAATATTGCTGTGTTTCGTTTAATTTATCGATTTTTCTTCTACAACAGATATTCTCGATATTATTTTTCATATATATCTGATATTAAAAGCTCAAGTTTTGATTATACACTCATATTTTTACGGTTTTTTTTTTTAAATTTTCAGTTAGAAAATTTGGGGATTTAGACATATTATTATTGATTTTAATTATGTTACTTGTGTATAATATAGCGGTCTATGTGATTAATGGTGCGAATGAATTGTTGCTTGAAACAAAGATGTGTCAGCCTTCAGGACTAAGATTTTCACCTAATACTAAAGGAGAAACAATCTTAACGTCAGGTAGGTACTTATTGTTATTGTTACAGTATATTTTCAAGGTGAAATATTTTAAATTACCTAATTAAATAGAACACAAAAAGCTTCAAGTACATTCATTACTTTTAGCCTTAAGGGAATACAAACAGAACATTTTAATGTGATACAATTGTCTGTAGAATTACAGAATTTGCTTTATTTACATAATAGTGAAATAATATAATTTATTTAATAGTTACCTTAATTAATTATTAATTACTTGTGTACAATAGTGATTAGAAAAAATAAGTGTTTGGAATGTAAAAAATATTACGCCTATGTAAAAGAGTCAATTTATAGCTCATTATTTTATTGATATATATGTTACAGTCAAAACCCGTTTTTAGTTAGAACGCGTTTTAACTAGTTGAAACTAGTTTNATCGTTTTGTTTAAATTCTTAAAGCCTACGGGGTTAAACTGAAGAAGTAATTAAAATTCAAGATTTTAAAAGAAATGATTCGTTTAATAAAAGTATTTTTAGAAGTAATTTCATATTTTTATGTAAATTTCAGAGTGTAATCTATGGCTAGTTATCATTTAAATTAGGCATGCATTTCTCTTTATCTGATAATGTTTCATAACAAGATGAAAAGCAAGTTATCCTATATGAAGATTTTTTAAGTGACTATCAAAAACTAAATAAAGAAGATAATTAAAATAAGAGTCAATCTAGTCGAACACGATTTTTATGAGATAACAGGAGGGAAAGCTTATTTAATTTTACACGAAACTCCTCGGTTCATAATTTAGAATAGAACGCTATCAATCACAACAAAGTTGGCGAATATCGACCATCTAAAATTTATAAAAGATTTGAACATGTCTTGGCATATTTGCAATAAAAATTTTTATTGATACACATTGTATATATATGTCGAACTTTGTACTTTAAAAAAGACATTAAAGATAAAATTTTATTAACTTAAAACGTAACATTCTCGAGCTTAAAAGTAAATGCTGAGGCTAAAGTAACGAAGGGCAGTTTCTTGTCAAATGTGTGCAGACAATTCCCTTTTGACTGACATGTAATTAATGTGGCTCTTATAAAGAATCCCGTCCTGATCTACGCAAGGAATAAAGAAAAATTTTGTCGCAGGAACGTGACACGTTTGGGTCACACCTGTTCTATCTACCTGACATTGCTTCAACTAATCCATTGAACATGTGAAGATTTGTTTATAAGATATGCATTTAATGAAGGGTTGGACGAAACCTTCTAGCGATTTCGAGATGATTACTTACAAGAAAAGAGAATTATTGAGGGAAAATTTTATAAAATGAATAGTCTCCTGTTTTTATTTCGGTAGTTTAATTAAAAGAGATCAACGTTGCGTAAATTCTGTCATCATAATTTCGAATTGTCTTAAATAAATTTACTTAAAAAAAACAAATTATCATGAAACAATGAGTTGTGAGAAAGAGTTATTATGTCTTCATTTTTTTCGCTTGTTTTTCTTTGTTTCTTTCCTTTTATGTAGTCTAAGTAGATTTTGATAAACAGCTTTTACTTTCAATGTCACTTATTTCACTCGCATACAAGAACATTTATTTATAATACGTATTATAAACGCACAAGAAATTTTATTTATAATTTCATTAAAAATCAAAATTAAAGTTTAAAAAGATGCACTAAATATTAAACTTAACTAAATCACCGAAAACAAAGTTAAAAATTAAAGCATCAAATAGTATAAAAGAAAAATTATACCTCTAAAATGATAAAATGTTACGAGAGATTACTTTTCAAATGATCTTTTATACGATGCAGTATCAATACGTTAGTAGCATGTGTAATAAGTGTGACTAATTAATAAAAAAACAGCAATTTGAAGATAATGAGTGCATTGAGCATGCATAAAGTGCTATCGTAATGTCGGAAATGAAAGAGTAGACAACAGGATTAGTGGATTGACAGAGAAAATAATATAAAGAATTTAAAATTCAACGAAATAAATATATGTTAGAAGTATATTCTAGGTATATAAAATGGCTTGTTAATGTAAAGAAGGTGGTTTTCATATTCGTTTTATATGAAATGCTTCATATTCGTTTATTATAGGATGGTGACTTGAAATACATGGGAGTTTTCAGCTTGTTAATTGATTAAAATTTGCAATAAGCCAATGTGTCGATTAAACAATATTAATCCATCGATGAAATACGACGTGTTGCATTGCTGTATTCTATTAAAGCCTTATCAAGGGGGATACCTTCCGAGAAAATTTTCTATGGGAAACTGGCATCTATTTAGGTGTTATACACGTAAAGGAACCATGAAAAATTTCAGTGGCTAGGCCATTGGTGAGGCGCGAACCTGAGACTAACTGCCTGTATTTAGTGGTTTTATATACTCGTCAATTCTATTTGTATTTTCTTAAGCTTGCAAATAATAAGTGTACGCTTTTTTTAACTCTCTGTTCTGTGGGCACTAAGAGAATCTTTTTAGCAAGCCCATTATGGATTCGGCAAGAGTGGCAATGGGCGGCAGGGTGGTGAGGAACGGAACCACCGCCGAGAAATATCTAGACGTTCACCACCCGAAAAATTTCCGGGCTTTTTCGACCTGTCCGGATTCGTTTCCGTATTCCCAGAATGATAGGCAGAAATACCTTAATTGCTCGGCCATCCGGTCGTCAATGTTATCTGTATAGTTGAACCAAGTATTGAAGGGTAAAGTAGATTTTTATTCAAGTTTTATAAATTCATGAGAAATCTAAGGATAAAGTATTTAATTCTTATTATAATGTATGCATTTCTTTTTGTAAGTTATGGCAAATTAATTGGCTAGTGGAAGATTTAATACATTATTGGATCAGCGATAAACCATTGTCATATGCTAACGAAGCATGAAGATCGTGTACAGTTCATTGACTTAACAATTAGCTATTGTTTAAGTTCATTTAAATTAATTTAAATAAAATTAACTGAGAAATATCTATAAGTGTTAGCGGTTGTACAAGACAAGCCAACACATTCTTAACGAAGATGTTCACATTGCAGATGCAAAACGCTTGAAAACTTGATGGAGATGAGTTGAAGATGGAGGTCTGACTTGCACTAAGAAGGCCTTTTTAACTCGAGTCTACTATGAATTTAGCTAAGCTACAATGAGGACGACTAGTAATGAGGAACGTATCTAATCAAAGTATTCGTAAAAATGTATGTTATGACTCGAATTTGAACCCGGATTTCTCAGAGTACCAAGATCATTAGAATGAATGCATAATACATCATTTGTAGTTGTGCTGATGATGTTACTGCAATAAGGTTGATTCAATGTGTTTCTAATAGGAAATGAGATGATATGTATCATACATCTTACACAAAAGGGATAATATGATGCATATAAAAATATGCATCCTATTCATTACACGAATGAAACAAACTTACATAAGGGATATTTCTGCATAAAAGAAGTATTAAATCCTTTATTTTTAATTACTTTTTCTTTATTCTGCACATAATTAAAATGATTTAACGTCACAATACAGAATAACATCAATTATAAAAACTAAACTGTCAACAACATCGTCGACTTGCTCCGTTCTCTTTTATATTATTATAATTTTCTCTNACTTGAAACCTCTTTATTCTCTAGGACCCCCAAGGAAAATATAGACTTCCATGAAATCTGAATATCCCTCTTCCCCCCCGATTCGATCTTCTCGACAATTCGTGATAGACATAACAATGGTAATCCAAAATAACATATGTAATATGGTCGGAACTGTTCCTAGTAGTTCCGAGTTCTATGTAATATGGTCGGAACTGTTCCTAGTAGTTCCGAGTTCGAAACGGTTCCGACCCGAAACTATCTATCTCTACTTTGTTCGCAAACATGTCACACGATTTTTCTGATAAAATAATTGAACAGAAAAGCAAAACTTTTTTCTCAATTACCTATAAAGCAACAACTTATTTTTGCATTTTGTTGATACTTTTATTTAGACACCACAGCAATAACTTGTCGCCGTTTGAAATCGGTCGGGAATGGTTAATAATAATATATTATTGAAAAAGTTTTTTTACCCCAATGGAAAACCTTCCTCATTTTATGATGAGTGATCACCAAATTGGGTATCATTATACATGGGTAACATTATACATGGGTGTGAATGGCCACAATCCAACTGCACATCAGGAGCGTTATGAAAGAGTACACATAATCAGGAGAAACAGCCGCTTGTAAAATAGTTATGGGCCTGTAAAGATTTGCCAACTTTTATTTGTGAAAGAATGTAGTAATTTGTTGTCAAAACCAAATAGCTTATGATGTCATCAAATTCTACTTCAGGCCACAACTCTTGACCTATAACGAAGATGCTGGATTCGGCAGTGGTGTAGCGAACATAACTGGCGCCCGGGACACGACACTTTATTGGCGCACCCCTCCCCCTCCAGAAACACATATAGTTTGTCATGGAGACCATTTGGGCGCACCTCTGCGAGTTGCGCCCGGTACATGATACACTCCCTTTAACCCCCTTGCTACGCCACTGGGATTCGGATTGATCGATACCTTGACGTAATGAAACTTTCTCTTCATATAAAACAGCATCTCATCCTGTCAGACTGCGAGAACAGCCCGCAAGGAAAGCATCTTTTCTAACTTTTTCCATGATATAAAAATACTGCAGTTCTATTACGTTCAAATTGAAAAAAGTACTGCCAACCTGTCAAATAACAAGCTAAGCAAGCGGAAGCTAAACCACAAACATGGCGAAGGAGCGGAGCAAACGTGAGTTTTATCACGTGACATCAAATTTGGAACGTCTGTTATAGTTTGTAACTGACGTTCCAAAAATTAGGCGCTTGAGGATGGTCTATGTATTAATTATGATATTTGCTATGAAAACGTTAGTGAATAGAAAATAAATGTCTCACAGCAGCCAAAACTGTTTGATGGTGATTTCAGTAATAATTCTGTTGACTGTAGGTTCGGTTGCGTTGCTTAACTTTCCCGGCAACATTTAAAACCTCGTGTGGCGTCATCTGCTAAGATATTTTATCTAAAAGCTTTTTATATAATTAGTCAATGACTTTTTTTACTTGGTAAGTTGTCCTGATATCTATAAATTCTTTTTTAAATCCATAAACGAGTTGCGTAACTTTCCCGGTAATAACATTTAAAAGTGCTTGTGGTGCCATCTGTTAGGATATTTTATTTAAAAGCTTTTTATATAATTATTGTTGTAACTAAGCCACGAATACGGTTTTCATTCTTGACAATATCTTGCAAAATATTGCCAATTGTGTTCCTCATTTATGGAGTAAGAATCGAACTCGTGACTTTTAGACATAGCTTCGATTCTCATTCGAAATTATTGATGATACTTGTTAATATTATCAATAATAGCATTCCTTTTAATATTAGGAACCGAACTCATTGCTTAGGAGCCGCGAGTTCGGTCCTCGTTCCGGAAATGGATGCCAGTTTGTGCTCAGTAATACCGAACTCAGAACGTTTTAGTCAGTTATAAGAACGGAACTCGTGACTTTTAATCTAATAATAGGCACTAAATAACTTTCTACCAATAATGGGAACCGAACTCATGACTTTACATTATTTGAAATATTATACTATTTCAAGAATAAGAACCGAAATCATTGATGAAAAGGCACGTGTTCGGTTCGCATGAATGTTTATTTTCTAAATTTGAACCGAACCAACGACAAAATCATAAAAAATTTATAGTTATAAATGTAATTATGTATCAGTTATAAAGATAAAAAATAAAATATTTTAATTGGTTTAATGCTTTAATCGCTAAATAATGAATCAATAACATCTTTGTAGTGCGACGTGTCGCGTCATAACCTCATTTTATCAAATTATACGTAATTTTTCTTTTTACGTTCTGATTCTAAACACTGTAAATTAGATTTACGAAGTATTATTTTAATTATTAGATTTAACAAGTTATTTTTTTAGTCTAAAAACATCACAATTAGCTTCATTATCCTTGGTATGACGCTTACTCACCTTGATGATTGATTATATGCGTTAGAAACAAGGGAAAGGGAGAGGAAGATCATGAAGGCAATGTGACAAACAGATATTTTATAAGTAAGACAAGTAAAGACGAACAAAGGTGCATTAATCATTCAGATGAACAACGTGTCATGTACAGGCGTGATATGAGAATACGCCTACTTGATATTTACCGACTTGTCTCGTTCGATAAAGTACCAAATCTGTGATCCCCTCTCCCTTTTCCGCTTGACTTTTACTCGTATTCCCTCACCATATTTCATCAAGGCTTTTTCAGTTTTTGATCAGTAATTAAGCTCAAAGCGTGTGTAACTTCATCAATAACTAAGCTTAGATATTTCTAGTTCGAAATTAACTGTAAACGATTAAGCTCTAATTCTGATTAAATCCATCAGAAAGTAATCTCTTTGCAATTTGCGATCAGTAGCTAAGCTGAAATTACCCATAGAAGGTTTAGTAACTGATTTTAAACTTCCGTGCAATTTGTGAGGATTCACTAAGCTTGAATTTTACATAAAATGATCAGTTATTAAGCTCAAACTAATGGATTATAATCATTAGATGAGTTTCCTGTACAGTGATTAATGACTAAGTTCAAAACATTTTTGTATTTTGTGAACATTAGACAAATCCAAACTGTATACAGTGACCAGTAAGCAAGCTCAAGCTTTTCTACGGTTTGAAAATTGCAGAAATGCCACATCAAATCCAATTACATTCTTTCTAATGATTAATATGGTCACTTTAATAAGGTTAATCTGACTTAAAACATCTATAATTTAATTTATTTTGTATGAAATATAGTTTAAATCATAATATTTTGGAATTATGACATGATGGATGCAATAATAAATCAATTATTTAATTAAAAGATTGCAATATAATCGACACAGACTATAAACAGACAGGAGAAGAGCCAGGAATCTTATCATCTACAATTAATTTAGACGTTGCTTTACACCATCACTTACATGATGCACATGTTATCAGTATGAGATGATGATGATGCGTTAATAGAAAAAAAATTCTTTAAAAATATTCATAAAATATGTTTTTATTTTGATGTATGAAGAATTACTTCATATACACTTACTTAATTAAAGAGATGAAAAAAATGGCATTAAACATAATTAACAAATTACAAAATGAGATTAAATCGCAAACATTATTAACGATCATTTAAATATCTAAAACCTCATTAAACTAAATATTTTAATTGTGATTAATGCGTGTCGATCGATACAAAATTGTAGTCACTCCATGGTAAACATGACATATACAAACAAATAATACGTGCGATAAATTGCTGTAAAATTGAATTTTTATCCAACAAATTTTTATAAATATTGTTATTTATATATAAATACAACTTTAATAATAATTATTATTATAAATTTATATATTTTTTCACTGCTGTTTACAAAATATAACTGAGTGAATCGATAGACTAGACAAGACGAGCTTATANATAGTAGCATACAACAATGCATACATTAAAATTTTAAACAATCTGAATTATTACACATACACACATTGTAAAAAATTTAAATAACATTAATTTTGATACTTTTCAGTAGAATTAATTATTTTTTTATAGCGCCGTTTCACGCTTTAAAGTCATAAAATTCCATACAGTTCATTTGAAAAATAAAAATTGATTATTTCTCTTATTTAAAATTGAAATTTTCAAATTATTTATAACCGAAAAATTGTTAAACAATTTTTTACAATTTATTTACATAAAATTTTAAGATTCAATTATGTTTGTTTACCGATTTTACAGTACATAGAACTGAATTCCGTCTACAGAATAATAATAACAACATCTATTCTTCCATAATACTTACTCAGAAAACGATGAGAATGATGTGATCACATGAAAATATGGGATTATTAGAGGCTGATTATATATTCCTGGTCTTCGTATAGGTGCATGAAAAGGTATGATATAAAATCAAGGTAAGAGAAAGGATGTTGGCACACAGTCAACCTCCTCTCTACCCTCATATGATTCTTCAGGTATATGTTGAGAGCGCATGCTCTTCATCCCTTATTGATTTTCTCTCTGTTGAAATTTACTGTGGATAGATACTAGACTTTACCCTCACGCAATTTATCTGTATCACATGTAGCTTCTGTATATTAAGAATACATTATAAACGTTCACGTAGAAAGTGGTGTATAAAATTATATTTTAGTGCCTTTTTTTTCATTGAAAAAATGTAACAAATCTTACCATTCACCAACACGACAGCTATAAATTAAAATAGAGATTGATTAGTGTGATTTTTTTTAACTGGAATGGTGCATATTTAAGACATTCTTATGCATTCTTCTCCATAGTCATCAATCTATGGATGAAGATGATGGATTTTCTGGATCATGTGCTGAAGATCTTTTAGATTTTCATCCTGGTTCATTGTTCGATTTTGTTTCTTGTCCACCATCTATGGCTTTCTGTCTCATAAGCGGATTTCTTTTAACTGTTGATGATTGCTGAGTGATTATAACCCTCGGTTTTTGAAAAGGTTCGCTGCTTTGCTGTCTGGAATTTTCTGGAGATATCTTTTTATGAGAAAACACGCTATCTTGAGATACTACAGTTTTATCCGATTCAAAGCTTCCTGATTGTGTAGATTTTGATTCAGTGCGTTCTGTTCGCTCAGAGGATGATGTCTTCCTGTGTTTTCTCGTTCCTTTCTTTCCTTTGGTTTTGTCTTTCACGTGTAAAGTCACAGCTCCTTGAGGAAGATAAAGATCCATTGCCATAGAACTGTTAGAATCACTCCTCTGTACTATCAAGTGTGTTTTTTGCTCAGTCGTTTCCGATTCGAGAGATTCGTCCTGAGCAGCCTGTCTCTGAAGTTGTCTTTTTGGACAATCCATTGATGCTGCTTGACGATAGATGTTAGCAGCTAGAAGAAGGGATTTTGGCTTAGGTTTACCCATTTCTGTCGGTAGTTGCAAAGTTTCTTTTTTCTGTTCTGAATCCTCTTTTTCAGTTGGTAATTCGTGAATCTTAGAAACAAACGGCTCTGAAGGGCATTTTTTCATATTGCATATGTTTCTACCATCTTCAACAATAACAATTTTTGCCGAATCCATACTAGATTGCAATTTTTTACTGAAATTTTTAAGCTCTCTTGTAACTACTGATCTACTTCTTTGACTACCTTCGCCTCTCCAGCAAGAATTTGCAAGAAATCTCTCCCAAGATGTATCACTTGAATGTCTTGTTGGTGAAGATCCCATTGCTTGCACAGCGTGTATACGGCTCTTACGAAAGAATGATGGAACGATTTTTGTAGCAGTGTCTCTAGCTTCGAAAGTCATCACACATGTTGCTAAAATGATAAATCCACCAACCCCCATAACTACAGGACCAAAATAAGTTAAGCTAGACAAGTGCATATCTTTAAGTCCATCCTTGTGATAAACAGTGATATTACCTTGTTTCTTTTCAACTTTAGATAACTGGTCTGAGTAAAATCCTACGGTAGCCATTCCAGTTCCTATTAGGATTAAGAAAAATCCAGCACTCATTGCTTTACAAGCTGCCCATAGGCATTTATCTGTAATCTTCCCTCTTACAGAACTTATACCCCATATTGATTTTGTATTTGATACATCTTTCTTTTTTGTCGATTGTTTGGGTTCATCCATCTCCTAAAAGAAACCTGAAAGAAGGAAAAATCATTAAATACAACTCATACATGCAAAAATCTTAGAGAAAAAAACGCACTTAATTATAATATAACATTTTTACCGTTAAAAATATCAATTTATTTTTATTAAATTGCAAAATTTGAAATTTACAATTGTTTAATTTTACAAAAATTTGACTTTTTTTAACGGTTCACATAACTGAAATGTATTTAAATTTTGCAAAAATTCAATTTTATAACTATAAATTTAGATGAGATTCATGGCCATTCTTCGAAAACTTTGAAATTTTTCAATAATTTTTCGTGATATTTCATCATTTCTTATAAAATATGAAAATTATACTTGTTTATTTACTCATCACGAAACTTAATTGCAGGTATACATCATAAAATATTTTAAAATTATTCATAAATGGTGAAATTCTCTTTACTTATAACAATATATGAAATATTTAATTGTTATTTAAGCAAGAAATACGATATTATTTATAAATGCCATAAAATTTTAATTTAATATAACGAAATACGTAAAATTTATCACCATAAACATAGACAAAATTTTCATTACTAATTAATTAAAAGCTATTATAAATTTTTAAACAATAAAGTTAATAAAAATTGATTATTTCTCTTATTTAAAATTGAAATTTTCAAATTATTTATAACCGAAAAATTGTTAAACAATTTTTTACAATTTATTTACATAAAATTTTAAGATTCAATTATGTTTGTTTACCGATTTTACAGTACATAGAACTGAATTCCGTCTACAGAATAATAATAACAACATCTATTCTTCCATAATACTTACTCAGAAAACGATGAGAATGATGTGATCACATGAAAATATGGGATTATTAGAGGCTGATTATATATTCCTGGTCTTCGTATAGGTGCATGAAAAGGTATGATATAAAATCAAGGTAAGAGAAAGGATGTTGGCACACAGTCAACCTCCTCTCTACCCTCATATGATTCTTCAGGTATATGTTGAGAGCGCATGCTCTTCATCCCTTATTGATTTTCTCTCTGTTGAAATTTACTGTGGATAGATACTAGACTTTACCCTCACGCAATTTATCTGTATCACATGTAGCTTCTGTATATTAAGAATACAGTATGTATATTATTACTATTTATATTGGTTTTCTGCCTTACTTACCTGAGTTAACTTATATTTAAAATTAAAAAAAAATCCATAAAATTTTTAAAAATCTGTTATTGATCTTTGACTTTTTAGATTAAAAAAATTAATTTTTTAAATACTAATTTTATCGTAATGTATGTAAGAATTTTATTTTTAACGGAATTTTTTTAAATGTTTGTATTTTTTTTCTGTTTAAAAGGAAAATGTCTTTTATTTTTTTAAAAAAATGGTTTTATTAAAAGTGTATTTTTTGTTTTTTTAATATTTAGTTTCGTTAATAATTGTTTTTAACATATGTTTAACAATTACTACAAGAATACCGATTATTTCATAGAAGTTTGCATAGAATTGTTAATTCAGTTATTAAAATATATTCAGCACATAGTTATGTTTTATAATATGCTATGTGCAGTGTCCATGTATATACTATAATTTATTTTTAAAATACAGAATTATCTAAGATATATACAATAATTATGAAGAGTAATCGATAATATCTTTAACATAGATGCTACTCAAACTATGAGCAAGGCTTCAAAGGCATGCTCATATGAGTAAATCATTGAAATATGCCTTTTGTAAGCAATAATTTTGAATAAATTAAGCATTAACAGAGAGGAATTATCCATGTTATACGCAATATTTATGTGCACATTATAGTTAACCTTTATATAGTTTTTTTTCATAATTATTTACATAGAAGAGTATAAAATAATTGCATATTTTGCATTCATATTTAATAACCGTAATTTTCTAAATAATAATTATGAAGCAAACCAGCCTTGCTTTAAGCAAGCTATGAATGAAATTTTGTAATCTAAACAACTATGAATAGAATTAAAATTTATATGATTTATGTTGAAAATGCTAAAGTACGAGATGAATTATGTATGTGGCAAAGTAATTAATCGATCACTTTAAGCAATAATCAACAGCCAGCAATAACAAGGTATGCAATAGAGAAGCTGTGGCTAATATGCAACTGGTAGGTTAAAGAATTACGTGTTCTATAGAAATAGGTTTGCCATAAGTAAGTTTTAAATAAACAACTAGGTGTGCCGTAGATAGGCTATAAATTAAAGAACTGGGTTTGCCATAGGTTTACTGTAAGTAAAAAATTACGTGTTCCATAGCTTATACGTTAAAAAACTAAGCTTGCCATAGGTAGGCTTTAAGTAAAGAACTAGGTAGACTATAGATAAAGAATTAACCATACTCCTGATAAGCTTTAGATAAACAATTACGTCATAGAGAAAGTTAAACAATAATAAATCAAAGAGAAGAGGAATCTTGGGCATGTTACAGTGACTAAGAAAGGAATTTATTAGACTCATAGCCTTTAAACAATGACTAAAAGCAATTGACTAGAGTATGCAACAATTAAAATAATCAAATCAAGCAATGCTCTAAGCAATAACTCTAATTAAATTTGCTCAAAGCAATAACTTCAGCTTATAAAAGCTTAGAAAGAGCAAGAATTTAATACCTGATGTAATTATATTAATATAATTTATTTATACTTTCTTCAAAAAATTAATAAAAAAAAATTAAACTGAATGAAATGAATAATAAATTAAATTAAATTAAATAAATTTTGCATGATTAATTAATTAATTATATTTAACAATATTGTCGATGCTTTAAATTATATTTAAAGCAATAAATGAAACTTTTTTCTTTGTAAATCTTAGGAAAATAAGTAAATAAAACAATTTTTATAATTTATTTTATTTTACATTTTTGAGGAGAAGATAAAATAACAAAATTTCGATATCGACTCCATCATTAACCGTAATAACATCATTATTTGTGTAATGGAAAAAAAAAGAAAATTGTGATCATTAAGAGAGAGGATGCGGATAGAAGATGCTACGATTTGTATTATAGAAATGGATAATTTTATGCTCTTATTTAAATTAATTTATTATTTTTTTAGTGATTATTAAAGAAAGACATTTCTTTGTGAAAAAATGATCTATCTGTCTGTATGTCTGTTTATAGTTAAATGTTTTTTTCCCCCTAATAAACTATGAGGTAGAAATTTGTAATTTTTATCTCTGCTTTGTATATCTATCTATCTTTCTATCTATTTACTTTCTGAAAAATGAGTTATAATTAAGATTTTGCACTCATTTTTCTCACATATCAACTTTTCTGTAGAATTTCTCAAAAACTACAAGAGATACATATTTGAAAATTTTTAGATGTTATAGAGAACTTTGTTTTCTTTTATTCTTTGTTATACGTACAGTGACCATATTTTTTGGGGGGAAATAAAAGACATATCGAAGAAAATCAAAAAATACCTTATAAAATTCATAAGTTTATAACATTTATTACGAAAATAGTATACCATACAACAATGCATACATTAAAATTTTAAACAATCTGAATTATTACACATACACACATTGTAAAAAATTTAAATAACATTAATTTTGATACTTTTCAGTAGAATTAATTATTTTTTTATAGCGCCGTTTCACGCTTTAAAGTCATAAAATTCCATACAGTTCATTTGAAAGTTGTATTTGATGGAAATACATGCTTCTAATGTGCTTACTTTTAAATTAGTTTTTTCATTCGTCCACCTATTATTCACCAATGAAAATATTCGTTCAACGGGGGCATTAGATCCAGGGAGACAAAGAAAATTCTACGATTTTACAAATGTTTTTGAAAACAATTTCTTTTGCTGTAAAATGTTCAAAAATCTCAATCCACCTTTGATGGCAGGGCTGGTTATTCTGTCACCATTCGTCGATCTTTTCGTTTGTGACATATTTTTTTACACATGAAACTTCATCAAATAATTCACCGTCGAGTATATTTACGGACCAATGATTCGAAATAAAGATATAGCTTTCCTCTACTTTCGCCCACAAAGGGATTTCGCATAATGTGATCCATTCAAACACCTCTATTTCAATAAAAAAAACATGTCCCAATTATTTAGATAATCTATGCACGTTTGATAAAATGTGTACACAGCATCATTGCATTTTTTGGCTTGTATATTTTCTGATTTTTCTAATGCTAAAATCACTTTTCTAATAACAATAGGAAGAAACCCCTGGTACTTCAGTGGGCCGTTTGGTTGGCGACATACTGCACTACTGCGCTCTATGTAGCAATGCAACACTGGTCGTGATGGCGTATACAAAACTAACTTGTTCAATATATTATTAAAAAAAAATTTTTTTTAAACTTTGCATTGGACAGAACAGTGAAATAAAGGACTGTCCTCTTAAATAAAGGACTGTAGTTATATGTTCTCATTTCTTCTAGTTGTGCTAATACAGAATACTTAAATGCAAATCTTCAAGTATCTCAAAAAGTAAAGGAGTGATAAATTTTTCTTTAAGTATTTCTTTGGTAAGCGAGTCTGTCTATCCAAAAATTGTTTACTTAATCATTTAAATATTATATAAAAAGAATAAAAGTGCCAAATTTATGATAATGTGTTAATACGGCAAAAAATAAACCGAGCTTTCATTTATAAAAAGCAAAGATGGTCATCGTTTAAAAGAAGAATTTTTAAAATAAATATTTTAATAAATTTTAAGGTATTTTTTAATTATATTTTTTCCATAAATTATTCATGAAAGTTTTCAAATTATCCAGTTTAACTTTCGATTAACAACATTGAAAAAAAAACACTTCGAAATTATACAAATAAAAATATTATTTAATATTATCCGGATATTCAGACTTTTTAAATGAAAAATTTTTCCTTTTTTTTCTTGATAAATTTCGAAAGTAAATAAAGGAAAAGGAAATTGAAACTTCTCCAAAGAATCTTCCTCTCCATCTTCTCTTAACTCATCACTCCTGTGTTGATCCTATTGAATAGAGAGTCACTAATCTGAACTAATTGAGGATTTAAAGGGTTATATATCCAATATTAATGGAAAATATTTTCTCAGACACATACAAGATATTATATAACGTGTAATTTTATAAATTATGTTATAAAATATCGTTAATTTTTGCGTTATTTTATGCACATGACCCTCATAAAGGTGGAGTTAAAAGTAATATTTTAATTTTTGTATATTATTTCATATAAAAAATACATATTTTTATAGTTTCTTAATAAGGAAACGAAAATTATTAAGGTTATTATATACAATCGCGTCGCGTCGCGTCGCATCCGCGCTCTATTTATCTTTATTTGATTTTATTTTATTAAATTTTTAAGTTTTAAAAATATTTATAATAAGTATATTAAAAATAATTTTTAAGAATGATTTTAAGTTAAAAAACGAACGGAAAAGATGCAAAGCGACGCGCAAACGCGATTCCAAGCGACGCAACACTGTAATTCATAAGGTAATAATAGTATAATTTTAAATAGAAGCCTATAGTAAGTAATGCATAAAATTAATAGAGGAAACTATAACATAAGTGCTTGAATGACACCTTAGATAAATTACTAATTTATATATAAGTTAAGATATGAAAATATTTGAATATATATTTTAAAAATAAATTATTTAAGGATTCATTTTAGTTAGAAAATTACGCTAAATACATCACTCTCCGTCAATTTGAAATGAGAGCATTTTATTAAATTATTCTCTCGACGATCCTCTATAAATATTGAATAAACTTTCGAATGCTTTTAAAAAGCGTAATAACAATTTTAAGATATAATATTTTAATAAACAATTTTGATAAAGTTTTCATAAGTTGTGACATATTAAATTAAGAAGAGAAAGAAGAGCAACAGAAGGAGGCAGAAGAGGGTGGAAAAGGATGAGGAGAAGGATGATAAAGAAAGAAAAAGAGAAAGAAGAAAATGAAGGGGGAAAAGCAAGAGTTAAAAAGAGAAAGAGAAAATAAGAGGATAGAAGAGGTGAAAGATACAAAGAAAAGAAATATATGAAAGAGGAGAAAGGAAAAAAAATCAAAGAACTGGATTAATGGAATATGTCAATGCAACACATAAGCGATCTGGGCGAAAGGCAAGGTGAGGTGCCTTTCGGGATGCTTTTCTATGGGGAAACTGGCCCTTATTTAGGTGTCAGGTGTGTGATGAAAATCTACGGAACGCTATTGGCTGAGAGCAAACCCACGACCAATGTTCAGTGGTTTTATCCACTTGGCCACTAGTAGGCAAAAAGAAAAGAAAGGAGAAGAGAATAGAAATGGTAGAAAATATGAAGAAAAGGTGGAGGGAAAAGAAGAAAGCGGCATGAAGAGAGAGGAAGTGTAAGGAGAAAATATTCTGCATCTTAAATACACGAAAGAATTGTTTCAAAACGCTACGTGACTATCACCTAAATAAGAATTTTATGATTTAATTTTAAAATTAAACATTAAAAATTTTTCATAAAGTTATATAGATCGAATTTAGCAATAAAATTTCCTGAATTTGAAACACTTTCCTAAAGCAATAATTCCTCTCTCCTCTTTTTTTATGTGATGTAATTCAGGAACATTTATCAAATTTTTCTCATAAATTTATAAAAAAAAATTTGAGTTTTTCAGAATATTTCCAGTAAATTAATCTCTGTTAAGTACTAAAAACCATTCAATTATTTTAAAACTGAATTTTATGTTTACGAAAATAAAATAAAATTAAATTAAATATTTAATAAAGCTTCGATCAGAAAAAAAAAATTTTTCTTAGAAAAGAATTAATTTCCCAATTACTTGTCTCTCACGCTCTAAAGCTCACAAATTATTCACACAAATAAATATAAATTACGTCTGCTTTGTTACTGCATTAAAATTGACATCAGGATATTCTATTTTACTAACTTCTACACCATTTCGTAACGTGACGCGCGACGCGACGCGACGCCGATGCATATCTAATCTAAATACAGTATAAAAATATGTAAACCTTTAAAAATTTATTACTTGTCGAATTAAATGTATAAAAGTTTTTAATCAAGCTATATTTTTAAATTAAAATTTTAATTTTTTTAAAATACTTTAAAATATGTTTATAATTTTAATAATTCTAAAGTTGCGACGCGTCATCTTACGCGTTATCACTGTAGAGGCTTTAATTCAAGACCATTTAATATATAATATCTTATTTATAGAAATTTCATTTAAATTTCTCCATTCGAACAGTTTATCTTTTAATATAACGAAAAAATAATATATCTAGAGTACATATTGCACTAGAGCGTGTCAACGTATCATGAAGAATGAAAAGATGATACACATCATATTACATAAAATCTCCGTTTTTTAAATTAAAAATACATATTAATTTCAAGTAACGTAAATTAGTAAAATATCATTTTTTAAAGTTTTTTAGCGTATAAAGTTTACTTTTACATTACCTAAACAGATGTAACATCCAAATATAGAACGTTACATGACTATATTTAGAGTTGACTTCTATACTCAAACAAGCATTAGTCGAAATGCCTATTTCTCTCTCTCTCTCTGACGTAGATTAAGTAGTTAATCGATGTTTTTTAGTCTATTTCTAGGAACAAATTCTAGTTTCTCTTGTCATTCCAGGTATTCCTGCATTAACTTACACATAATGGCTTCTCCATGATGATGCTACAGAATCAGACAAAGAAATGTTCCTAAACAAATTAATTTATTAATAATTATTCATTAAAATTGAATAAAATTCAATCTAAAATCTATATTCATTTTCTCAAATTTATGTTTTAAAATTTAATTAAAAATTGCTTTAAAAATTCAGCATTTATTTGCTAAAAAATGCGAATTTTTTTTATCATAAAAAGAAAAAGTTGGAAAAAGTAAAAATAAAAAATAATCTTTAAAAAAATTCAAATGTTTTTTAAGTACAATACATTGAATTTTAAGTAAAAAATAAATAAAAAAATCCAGCAACGAGTTGCTTAACTTTCCCGGCAACATTTAAAATTTTGGTGGCGCCATGAAGCCATCCTTTAGACAAG
>NW_019384452.1:281882-293891 GCF_000671375.1 Centruroides sculpturatus | reverse complement strand
CAAATGTTTTTGAAAACAATTTCTTTTGCTGTAAAATGTTCAAAAATCTCAATCCACCTTTGATGGCAGGGCTGGTTATTCTGTCACCATTCTTCGATCTTTTCGTTTGTGACATATTTTTTTACACATGAAACTTCATCAAATAATTCACCGTCGAGTATATTTACGGACCAATGATTCGAAATAAAGATATAGCTTTCCTCTACTTTCGCCCACAAAGGGATTTCGCATAATGTGATCCATTCAAACACCTCTATTTCAATAAAAAAAACATGTCCCAATTATTTAGATAATCTATGCACGTTTGATAAAATGTGTACACAGCATCATTGCATTTTTTGGCTTGTATATTTTCTGATTTTTCTAATGCTAAAATCACTTTTCTAATAACAATAGGAAGAAACCCCTGGTACTTCAGTGGGCCGTTTGGTTGGCGACATACTGCACTACTGCGCTCTATGTAGCAATGCAACACTGGTCGTGATGGCGTATACAAAACTAACTTGTTCAATATATTATTAAAAAAAAATTTTTTTTAAACTTTGCATTGGACAGAACAGTGAAATAAAGGACTGTCCTCTTAAATAAAGGACTGTAGTTATATGTTCTCATTTCTTCTAGTTGTGCTAATACAGAATACTTAAATGCAAATCTTCAAGTATCTCAAAAAGTAAAGGAGTGATAAATTTTTCTTTAAGTATTTCTTTGGTAAGCGAGTCTGTCTATCCAAAAATTGTTTACTTAATCATTTAAATATTATATAAAAAGAATAAAAGTGCCAAATTTATGATAATGTGTTAATACGGCAAAAAATAAACCGAGCTTTCATTTATAAAAAGTAGATTTAAAAATCGTTTAAAAGAAGAATTTTTAAAATAAATATTTTAATAAATTTTAAGGTATTTTTTAATTATATTTTTTCCATAAATTATTCATGAAAGTTTTCAAATTATCCAGTTTAACTTTCGATTAACAACATTGAAAAAAAAACACTTCGAAATTATACAAATAAAAATATTATTTAATATTATCCGGATATTCAGACTTTTTAAATGAAAAATTTTTCCTTTTTTTTCTTGATAAATTTCGAAAGTAAATAAAGGAAAAGGAAATTGAAACTTCTCCAAAGAATCTTCCTCTCCATCTTCTCTTAACTCATCACTCCTGTGTTGATCCTATTGAATAGAGCGTCACTAATCTGAACTAATTGAGGATTTAAAGGGTTATATATCCAATATTAATGGAAAATATTTTCTCAGACACATACAAGATATTATATAACGTGTAATTTTATAAATTATGTTATAAAATATCGTTAATTTTTGCGTTATTTTATGCACATGACCCTCATAAAGGTGGAGTTAAAAGTAATATTTTAATTTTTGTATATTATTTCATATAAAAAATACATATTTTTATAGTTTCTTAATAAGGAAACGAAAATTATTAAGGTTATTATATACAATCGCGTCGCGTCGCGTCGCATCCGCGCTCTATTTATCTTTATTTGATTTTATTTTATTAAATTTTTAAGTTTTAAAAATATTTATAATAAGTATATTAAAAATAATTTTTAAGAATGATTTTAAGTTAAAAAACGAACGGAAAAGATGCAAAGCGACGCGCAAACGCGATTCCAAGCGACGCAACACTGTAATTCATAAGGTAATAATAGTATAATTTTAAATAGAAGCCTATAGTAAGTAATGCATAAAATTAATAGAGGAAACTATAACATAAGTGCTTGAATGACACCTTAGATAAATTACTAATTTATATATAAGTTAAGATATGAAAATATTTGAATATATATTTTAAAAATAAATTATTTAAGGATTCATTTTAGTTAGAAAATTACGCTAAATACATCACTCTCCGTCAATTTGAAATGAGAGCATTTTATTAAATTATTCTCTCGACGATCCTCTATAAATATTGAATAAACTTTCGAATGCTTTTAAAAAGCGTAATAACAATTTTAAGATATAATATTTTAATAAACAATTTTGATAAAGTTTTCATAAGTTGTGACATATTAAATTAAGAAGAGAAAGAAGAGCAACAGAAGGAGGCAGAAGAGGGTGGAAAAGGATGAGGAGAAGGATGATAAAGAAAGAAAAAGAGAAAGAAGAAAATGAAGGGGGAAAAGCAAGAGTTAAAAAGAGAAAGAGAAAATAAGAGGATAGAAGAGGTGAAAGATACAAAGAAAAGAAATATATGAAAGAGGAGAAAGGAAAAAAAATCAAAGAACTGGATTAATGGAATATGTCAATGCAACACATAAGCGATCTGGGCGAAAGGCAAGGTGAGGTGCCTTTCGGGATGCTTTTCTATGGGGAAACTGGCCCTTATTTAGGTGTCAGGTGTGTGATGAAAATCTACGGAACGCTATTGGCTGAGAGCAAACCCACGACCAATGTTCAGTGGTTTTATCCACTTGGCCACTAGTAGGCAAAAAGAAAAGAAAGGAGAAGAGAATAGAAATGGTAGAAAATATGAAGAAAAGGTGGAGGGAAAAGAAGAAAGCGGCATGAAGAGAGAGGAAGTGTAAGGAGAAAATATTCTGCATCTTAAATACACGAAAGAATTGTTTCAAAACGCTACGTGACTATCACCTAAATAAGAATTTTATGATTTAATTTTAAAATTAAACATTAAAAATTTTTCATAAAGTTATATAGATCGAATTTAGCAATAAAATTTCCTGAATTTGAAACACTTTCCTAAAGCAATAATTCCTCTCTCCTCTTTTTTTATGTGATGTAATTCAGGAACATTTATCAAATTTTTCTCATAAATTTATAAAAAAAAATTTGAGTTTTTCAGAATATTTCCAGTAAATTAATCTCTGTTAAGTACTAAAAACCATTCAATTATTTTAAAACTGAATTTTATGTTTACGAAAATAAAATAAAATTAAATTAAATATTTAATAAAGCTTCGATCAGAAAAAAAAATTTTTCTTAGAAAAGAATTAATTTCCCAATTACTTGTCTCTCACGCTCTAAAGCTCACAAATTATTCACACAAATAAATATAAATTACGTCTGCTTTGTTACTGCATTAAAATTGACATCAGGATATTCTATTTTACTAACTTCTACACCATTTCGTAACGTGACGCGCGACGCGACGCGACGCCGATGCATATCTAATCTAAATACAGTATAAAAATATGTAAACCTTTAAAAATTTATTACTTGTCGAATTAAATGTATAAAAGTTTTTAATCAAGCTATATTTTTAAATTAAAATTTTAATTTTTTTAAAATACTTTAAAATATGTTTATAATTTTAATAATTCTAAAGTTGCGACGCGTCATCTTACGCGTTATCACTGTAGAGGCTTTAATTCAAGACCATTTAATATATAATATCTTATTTATAGAAATTTCATTTAAATTTCTCCATTCGAACAGTTTATCTTTTAATATAACGAAAAAATAATATATCTAGAGTACATATTGCACTAGAGCGTGTCAACGTATCATGAAGAATGAAAAGATGATACACATCATATTACATAAAATCTCCGTTTTTTAAATTAAAAATACATATTAATTTCAAGTAACGTAAATTAGTAAAATATCATTTTTTAAAGTTTTTTAGCGTATAAAGTTTACTTTTACATTACCTAAACAGATGTAACATCCAAATATAGAACGTTACATGACTATATTTAGAGTTGACTTCTATACTCAAACAAGCATTAGTCGAAATGCCTATTTCTCTCTCTCTCTCTGACGTAGATTAAGTAGTTAATCGATGTTTTTTAGTCTATTTCTAGGAACAAATTCTAGTTTCTCTTGTCATTCCAGGTATTCCTGCATTAACTTACACATAATGGCTTCTCCATGATGATGCTACAGAATCAGACAAAGAAATGTTCCTAAACAAATTAATTTATTAATAATTATTCATTAAAATTGAATAAAATTCAATCTAAAATCTATATTCATTTTCTCAAATTTATGTTTTAAAATTTAATTAAAAATTGCTTTAAAAATTCAGCATTTATTTGCTAAAAAATGCGAATTTTTTTTATCATAAAAAGAAAAAGTTGGAAAAAGTAAAAATAAAAAATAATCTTTAAAAAAATTCAAATGTTTTTTAAGTACAATACATTGAATTTTAAGTAAAAAATAAATAAAAAAAATCCAGCAACGAGTTGCTTAACTTTCCCGGCAACATTTAAAATTTTGGTGGCGCCATCTCTTATAGTTTTTAAATAAAATATCATATTTTGAATTATTATAAAATAGCAAAAAGATTAATTTTGAGGATAGAGATAAGTTTTATACAAAATTGTAAATGCTAATAACGAGTAAAATCGTCATTAAATCTGACCCTACTGGAAATACACACGACCATTACTATCTCCCCACCCACCGTCGACCTTTAACCACCAAAAGTATTATCAAACCATTCGTTTTTATATTTTTGTTTAAAAAAAAGGTTACATTTCTTAAATGTACAATCTGCTAGTTTATTTAACAATCTCTGTAGTTGGCTATCGGTTCATTCTCTTCTTCTAGAAATAATAGACTATGGACTCAGCTGTTATGGACTCAGCTTTCTTTAGCCATTTCTGTTTATTATAATTCGAGCAATAATTTATATTAAAATCAAATAAATGTTTCTTTCTGCTTATATTACTTCTTTTTTCCTTATCCTTTAGTAACTTAAGTTGTATTGGGAAGTTATCTGAAGAGTCTTCATCCAAGACTGTCAGTGTCATAAAAAGTTCAATTATAGCTTCTGAGCACACAACATAATCTATGGTTGATTTTCTATTATGTAAGTAAATTCCGCCGGGATATCTCCTTCCATTCTACCATTTAAAATTATTAACTGATTTTCTTGTGCGAATTCTAATAAGGTTTTACCTTCAGAATTTAATACTTTATCTTTTGACCGTCTTCTATTACTAATATTTTCATAGTTTTGAAATACTTTTGTATTAATATTCTCACCAATTCGTGAGTTAAAATTTCCCCCGATCAACTACAATTCAACCAGAAAGGTCCATCTATCTAGATAGTATTGTATTTCAACGAATATAGGTTTCTTTTCAATTGATGATGGGAGATATATTACAATTAATTCCAGATATTGGTAATTGATATTGATTTTTCTCTTGGTTTTCTGCTTTTGTAGTTATTATTTCCGATACTTTGTTTGTACCTTTTTTGTCACTTGTCCTAAAAAATGATTTATTAATAAAAACTCGTTAGTATTTGTATCAAGCGTATACATAAGATTATCTTTTATAAAATAGTCATCTCTTATTCGGATTCTAGTATCATTTGGGTATTCTAGTTTAATTTTATTTAGTAACTGTTTACTCCTAATTCTAGATCTGAAACATAGATCAGTTTTTATGACTATTTTTTTTTCTTCTCATTCTCCATTTTTGAGGATTAGATTCCTTTCTTTCATCGTATCTGTCATTATTTTGACCATTTGGTTATCTAAATTATTTCTTAATTGAACTAGATTCTCTATTTCTATATCCTTTAGACCCAAATCAACATTTATAAATTTTGTTAATTCTTGCAAATTGTCAGAGATTTTAAACGGAAAATTCAGAATGACTAGATTTTTTTTTTGGTATTTTCATTTAACATTCTATCTACTTCAAATTCAAACATACCTTTTTAAATTTTCGCAGGGCTTTATTTTTTCCTCACATTGATGAATTTTTTTTGTCTGATGTTTTTCATTTCTTCCTTGATCTTCGCGTTGTCTTCTCGGTTAATATCGGATTTGAATTTCCCGATTTAACAAGTCAAACTTCTCCTGAAATAAATCATAAATCGATTTAAGCGAATATCCAGGCTCATTATCACTTAGCTGATCTAAGTTTTCCAACGTTTCAAAATAGTCCTTGATTTTAGCGTTTTTCATAGTACATGTATTATCCCTCAACTTATCTTCCGATATATAGGCCTAATCTTCACCTATTAACTCCACTAACCGGCTATTATCTTCTGAAAACTGTGCATATTCTTTACGAGGTTTTCCCCGTCCCCTTCTTTGCATATTTGCTTGACTTGTCTGCGGTGGGGAACGTCGAAGTGGGCCGGGATTAGTTTCTATTCCAGCCATAATTAGCAGGGTCCATATAAAATTCAATGCTAGTGGAACTCTTTGACTTCTTTAATAGCTTGAAAATGTATGTCAATTCTTAATTTTACCATAATTTTACCTTCTCGACGACGGAAAGCGCCCTCCAATAGCATAAATTACCCTAATACACAAACCTCCCTGCAAAATTTCACAAATTTTCGACAAAAACACGGGCGTTATTAAGCTTCAAACCGGGTGAACAAAATCATCCCTCCCCACAAACACACTTTAAAATCCGTACATACAGAAAAAAAACCCGAAAATTTTTTGCATTTCTCGACGTTTCAATGTATTCTGAATCCAAAAATGTAAAAATCTCGTAAAGGGAGAGGTCATTTTTTAACCGATCGCCATACCTTTTCTATGTTATGTATAGCAGAGCCGGGAAAGTAATAAAAATATTTTTATTGAATCTTCAAAATAATTTTAGATGTTAAATTGAAAATATTTAGCACGAAAATTCCCAAAAATCTATTGAATTTTCAAAAACTTTTATTGAAAAAAGCGCCTTTACAATTAAAGTTTATATATAGTAACTTATACAAAAAAAATTACAAAAATACTGAAGAAAATTTAGTCGTTTTTTTACAAAAATTAATATAAAAAGTGAGTTTATTATCTATTAAATAGTGTTTTACCATAATTAATTTAATAGAAAAACATTAAAATTCACTAGAAATTAACTTTGTCATCTGTTTAATTTAGAAGATATTCAAATTATATGTCTACATCTACCAAGAATTTTATCTGAAGATGGACTTGACAGACGTATATTTTGCTGTTTAAGCGAATAATTATTTATCTGAGAGTGTCTCCTGATGTTCCTTAATGATACTGGAGTGTTGTAAAATTTACAAGAATTTATTCAATTAATGAATTATATCTATAGATTTTCATTTGAATTTTAAGGAAAAATAGCTTTAAAAAAATTAAATTCTTAAATTATTTTTGTAGGGAAAAATGTTTAAAAATTTACGGTTATTTAAGTATTTTTTCGGCAGTTTTTGTTTAGCGCGTCGCGTCACGATGCGACGTGACGCGCGAAATATTCAAATATACGAAAAAAATTACTAATAAAATAATAATCTTGACTTTTTTAAAATTAAAGTTGGAAATATGAAACGATTTTAAAGGAAATTTAAGTAATTAAAAATAATATAAATGATAAATCAGTTAATATTATTCAGAAGACGAGAACTCGAAGCGACGCGACGGCGCGTACTACAGCGGCTGTTTTTTGTTCTGTCTCCAAAATGTTATTTGGAACTCGTACAAAAATCGAAGCTTATAATATAAATAAAAATATAAAAAAGAAAAAAACTTTAAAACGGAAAGTGAAGTCTTGATATTTGACTATACAACTTTAACTTTAGGATTATTAAATAATCATTTATCACTTTATTCTCCTTATCGAACTAAACTTTCCTTAAAGTGTCAGAGTTTCTTACTTTCATACCCTTAAAATTGTCTAGATTTTTGAATAAATATCTTTAGAATATAAACATTTTAAGTGTGAGAGTCCTTAAAATATCAGTACGTTGTACTGCACGTATCCTGAAATTATCGCATGTTTTTATTACATGTGTCCTTAGATCGGTATGTTTTCACTAAAAGTGATCTATGTTTAGTACAAGTATCCTTACACTAGTATGCTTTTATTACAAGTGTCCTTAGAATATCAGCATGTTTGTACTACTACATGAGTTCTTATATCAGTATGTTCTCAGTACAATTGTTCTTAGATCAATACGTTTTTAGTATCGGTATCCTTAGATCAATATATTTTATATAAATATCCTTAGATCAGTATACTTTTACTACAATTGTCCTTAGAATATCAACATGTTTGTACTACATGAATTCTTAAATTATGAGAATTTTTAACAGTGAAAATGTACTTAAATATGTCAGCATTTTTAAACATTGTCCTTAAAGTATGTAAGAAAAATTCTATTTTTTAAAGAACATCTTTAAATTATCAGAAGTTTTAGCGTATTAAAAATAATAAATGCCGATGTTTTTATACGTAATCATCAAAATTACAGTTCAAATTGTTCTCGCAATTTAAAATACAATTGAACCTGTCTATCTCGAATCTCATGAGAACGAGAAAAAATTAGCGATAAACAAGTTTCGAAATATAGAAATTCCTACACAGTAAACACTAATACATTTGGTTTCAAATACGGTATTTTATTAATACAGTAACAAGTACAGTGCATCATATAAATAAACATACAGAACTAGTTGTGTAACTTTCCCGGCGAAAAATACTATTGTTTAATAAACACATTAGACAAGTTAAAAATAATATGTGGCGCCATCTGTTATGAGATTTNAATTTTATGCTCTTATTTAAATTAATTTATTATTTTTTTAGTGATTATTAAAGAAAGACATTTCTTTGTGAAAAAATGATCTATCTGTCTGTATGTCTGTTTATAGTTAAATGTTTTTTTCCCCCTAATAAACTATGAGGTAGAAATTTGTAATTTTTATCTCTGCTTTGTATATCTATCTATCTTTCTATCTATTTACTTTCTGAAAAATGAGTTATAATTAAGATTTTGCACTCATTTTTCTCACATGTCAACTTTTCTGTAGAATTTCTCAAAAACTACAAGAGATACATATTTGAAAATTTTTAGATGTTATAGAGAACTTTGTTTTCTTTTATTCTTTGTTATACGTACAGTGACCATATTTTTTGGGGGGAAATAAAAGACATATCGAAGAAAATCAAAAAATACCTTATAAAATTCATAAGTTTATAACATTTATTACGAAAATAGTATACCATACAACAATGCATACATTAAAATTTTAAACAATCTGAATTATTACACATACACACATTGTAAAAAATTTAAATAACATTAATTTTGATACTTTTCAGTAGAATTAATTATTTTTTTATAGCGCCGTTTCACGCTTTAAAGTCATAAAATTCCATACAGTTCATTTGAAAGTTGTATTTGATGGAAATACATGCTTCTAGTAAGTTTTCTCCCAAAAGGTGTTAGATAGATTACTGGCGTGACTTTATTGTTAAAGGAAAAGTATGATGTACAGGGGCAAGCCACTACTAATTTGAGACAGAGAGTATATATTTTAAATTAAATAAATTATAAAAATGATTAAAAATTGCAGCCTGCATTGTGACGATGTCACAATAAATAATTTTTCTTTTTTGTTATTATTAGGAGAAGATAGATAGACAGACAGATCTCTGCATAATTTATATTTGTTTTCTTGTATCCTTTTCTGGAGAGACCAGAGAGAGTAATCAATACACGACAAATTCTTAAATGAGGAGATGTTGATTAAGATCCTATCTATTATAGACTAAGTATGGTATTTGTGATAAATAGATTCATTCTCCAGTCCATCTAGAAAAGAATACAATACTCTATCTAGATTTGTCAGTGCAAATAATACACAGAGCTGGGATAAGGCTAACTACTTTAAATCCTGTTATGCACTTTGGCCTTTATAATGACCCTTTCAGCTGGTCTGCAATATTTTTCCTCAAGAATTCAGCAGATATGTTGATACTTACTCTTCCATTCATCTTTGACATTAAGTTGCTTTATCAACGATCAACATTCACAACAGTAATGATGATCAATTATATGAACATATATGTGGACGAAGAGCATAAGAACGAACTGTATGCATACAATGTTTAAGTTATTTACATGTATCTGATTTTAAGTTATTTTTTTATGTTTTTGGTTTCTCATTTTTGAATGTTGTTCATTTCATCATTTTATGTGTTCAATTTTCTATTGTCTGAACAGGTGGTTTGAAGTGACTAAAAGCATTCCTATTAAACAAATGACTTATTTCCTTATGCTATAAGGTTTTCATGGTGTTTATTTTGCTATATTAAAAATGCTTTCTTGAAAATTATAAAACACATGATTAAATTATGTAATAAATTTGAATGGAATAAATTCTCTGAAATTTTTAATGGATGAATTTTGAATATATCATTATTTTTATATTGTATAAACAATTTTTTTATTGCTGTGCTCACTATTTTTCATCTAATTATTGTTTTAATTATTTTAAATAATTTCCTGAAGCTTTAAGAGAATTTGGTTGTTGTAACTTTTATATAAAAAAAATATATTCTGAAACAAGTTTATCAATATTTAAATTTTGTTAAGTTAACACAGCTTGGAATATTGCACTGTTGGTTCATGAGTAAGCATGCTTATTAATTAGTGATAATAAATGATGATAAAGTTTATTTCTATTATTGCTTATTGTAAAATAGAATTTACTTTTTTGTAAATTTGGTTTTTAGCTGCTACTTTCATTTTTTTATTTTTGTTTCTTGTTTCAGATTTTATAAGTTTGACAAGAAACAAAAATATTTGCAATGTATAAAGTAAAGATATAAAAATTACTTTAAAATTTACAGACAGACAATCTTTTAAAAAAAATATATTATTAAAATAGAAACACTTGAAACTAAAATTTGATGGGCTGCCAAATGCATGCAAGCAAGATGTGTATTGCACATGGCTACCATCATCAAGGGAGTGCCAAAAGACATTTATAATTAATTGCCTGATTTCTATTATGAAATGACAAAAAATGGAACAAAACAAAATGTCTAAAAAGTAAAATTGCAAGCTTCAATAGCCCAATTGTTAACACTTCCATTATATATTAGGTATGATCAAACAGTCCTGAGACTGGGCATATAAAAAGAAAAGAAGCATACTTTATATAACTTTGACAGTCATCACCTTTAAAATACGCTTCTGAATCAATACATTGATTCCAGCATTTCTGCCAAGCTTGGAAGCAAATGCAGAGGTTGGGGAGCAATAATGGTCTTGGTGCATGTTAAAAATGTGTTTTCAGTGCCATGTGAGAAGGAGCATTGTTGTGATGGAGCACCCAATTGTCATTGTGCCACAATTAAGGTTTATTGTGGCAAATGTCCTCTCTTGGGTGCCTTAGAACATTGCAGTAGAAATCATCATTCACTGTCTGGTCCTTGGAGACAAATTCTTGATGCACATTTTTCCAAATGATGAACATGCTTTTGGTTGCACTTCAGACCTGCCTTGCCTTCTTTGGTCTTGGTGATTGTGGACTTCCACTGTGAAGACTGCTGTTTGGTTTCTGGGTCATAGTCAGTAGATCCAGCTCTCATCACCAGTGATGATCCTAGAGATGAAGATTGGGCCATCAAAAGTTTGCTGAGAGAGATTCTTGCAGACCTGGATACAGTGCACCTTCTGCTCGGGGTTCAGGAGTCTGGATATGAACTTTGTTGCAACATACAGTAGTTACAGTGACCATATTTTTTTGGGGAAAATAAAGGACATATCGAAAAAAATCAAAAAATACCTTATAAAATTCATAACTTTATAACATTTATTACGAAAATAGTAGCATACAATAATGCATACATTAAAATTTTAAACAATCTGAATTATTACACATACACACATTGTAAAAAATTTAAATAACATTAATTTTGATACTTTTCAGTAGAATTAATTTTTTTTATAGTGCCGTTTCACACTTTAAAGTCATAAAATTCCATACAGTTCATTTGAAAGTTGTATTTGATGGAAATACATGCTTCTAATTTGGTTACTTTTAAATCAGTTTTTTCATTCGTCCACCTATTATTCACCAATGAAAATATTCGTTCAACAGGGGCATTAGATCCAGGGAGACAAGAAAATTCTACGATTTTACAAATGATTTTGAAAACAATTTCTTTTGCTGTAAAATGTTCAAAAATCTCAATCCACCTTTGATGGCAGGGCTGGTTATTCTGTCACCATTCGTCGATCTTTTCGTTTGTGACATATTTTTTTACACATGAAACTTCATCAAATAATTCACCGT